>NW_023240247.1:0-3446 GCF_002007445.2 Ailuropoda melanoleuca
AAGCAAAGAGAGAGAGGAAGAAAATCTATGGGGCAGATGCGGTAAAATGTTAACATTCAGAGGCTATACACGAAGAATATATAAAAATTCTTTATACTCGTTGTGGTAAATAGTGCCCCCTCCTCCCAAAAGATATGTGTCCTAGTCCTAACCTATAAATATGTTAACTCACATGGCAAAAGGGACTTTGTAAATGTGAATAAATTAAGGATCTCGAGATGGGAAGATTATCTTGAATTATTCAGGTAGGCCCAATATAATCACAAACATCCTTGAAAGTGACAGAGGAAGGCAGGGGAGTCAGAGAGATTTGAAGGTGCTATACTGCTGGTTTTGAAGATGTAAGCAGGGAGCCACGAGCCAAGCCATGCAGGTAACTTCTCGAAGCTGGGAAAGGCAAGAAAAAGATTCTCCTTCAGAGCCTCCAGGAGGGACACAGCCCTGCTGATGCCTTGATTTTAGTCCAGTCAGACTAAATTTGTGGTTCTTTTTCACAATAGCAGTGGGAAACTACTACGCTATTGGTTGTTTTTTTTTTTTTTTTAAGATTTATTTATTTAGTGAGAGAGAGAGCACAAGTGGGAGGCAAAGAGGGAAAGGGAGAGAGAATCGCAAGCAGACTCCGCACTGAGTGCCCAGTGACTCTGGGTCTGATCTCACGACCCTGAGATCACGACCTGAGCGGAAACCAAGAGTTGGACACCCAACTGACCATGCCACCCAGGCGCCCCTACTGTCCTGTTCTTAGGACTGTTCTGTAAGTCTGGAATTTTTCAAAATAAGTTTTTGGTTTTTTTTTTTTAAGTTTCTGGTAGTTATTTCTTCAAAAGAGAGAGTCATCTCTTAGGAGTTGTAGTTTAAATGTTCTGAGGTGGGATTTTAGTTAAAATCATGAAGTAGCCATAAAAATAAAAAAACATAATTACACCAGAATCTCAGTAGGCTTCTCAATAAAAGTCTGCATTGCCATGTGGCACTGAGTATGTTCCATAACTATTTATTTTAATAAAAGCTAGCAAGTATTATCACTCTAATTAGCATGGAGAAGGTATTTATAACTACCCCATTATATGTTTTCTATTTCTTTCCAACAGAAGTCAATTGGCATGAAGTTCCATTTTGTTTTTACCAAATTTCTCCTCTCTCCTCCCAACTTTTTTTTGTTTTTTTTGGACAGTTATTTAAAGCTGTCTTCTTCAGAACCAATTAAGACAAAGGGTAATCTCTTACCCTCTATCTTCAACAAAACAGGGGAGCGGAGCTAGTCAAAGCAGCACAGATACTAAAAAGATAGACCCAAGGGTAAAATAATTGTGGCAATGTGTGAACAATGTATAATGACTGAAGTTGACGGTAAATTCTTGGTATGAACAGGGCGGGCTTTCCTTAAAACGTTAGCCTTGACCTGTGGCTTGAAATAGATAAAAAGTGTGCCCTAGCATCTAAAAAGATGGTAAGCTGGTGATATTTATATTGGTCTGGAAAAACAAAAACAAAACAAACCAAAACCCTGGGAGAATTGAGTCTAGAAGACAAGGTTTGCTGAGTCTAGGGTTTTATAGGCACACATCCAAAGATGAAATCAAATATGGGGTGAGGTTAATGCCAAATGAGACTTCCAAGTGAGAATTCAGGACATAGAGGTCAAGGGGAATTTAAATCCCAGAGATTATTTCAGTTGCTGAACCTATGCTGAAGTATTGACTGCATCAGACAATTTCATCCGTAGAAGTCTAAATAGTTTGTCATTTTGCTGTTACTTCCCAGAGCCACGGCTAACTATTAATTATAGAGGACTGAAATCAAAGTATTTACCAAATCGGCTTGTGCGGAGCACCAGGCAAGAAAAACAGGCTCCTTCTTCCTTCACGGGCACTTGAACTCTCTCTTATTGAAACCTGGACAGGCTCTCAACAGGACCAGAGACGTCTGAAAATAACCTTGGCCCTGAAGAGGAAATGCGAGCCGGAACATTTCAGCTTTCTACGGGGATGTTTGAGTCTTTGTTGGTTTAGGCTAGACCCTTGATATTATTTAACATGGTTTATTGTACATAATTAGATTCTAATTTCTGGAGAGAGAGACATTTATTTTCAGCACTGAATCGGTAATTCGAACGAGGGTAGTTTTAAATCCAGCGTGAGTGTTATTCATGCTGTATACTAACATACTTTAGAGGTAATTGTTTCTACTGCTTTTTAGGACACAGCTTGATGAATAAAATAAATTTGTAAGAGGAGAGACACAAAATGCAGAAATATAGACCATTAAAAAGCTTATAAACCCACAACAAATACTTTAATTACATTGGATGAATGTAAATCACGAATGCCGAGCAGCTGGATGCTATGAAAATGTAAATGCAAACTGATAAGTGGAAGTAGAATAAAGCTGGAAGCAATATAAATCAGAATATCCATTGGGGGAAGCAAAGGGGCTGCCACCGGGCATTTTTATATAACCACACACTGGACATCCCAACACACATAGGCATACGCACAGAAGATAATGGCAAGATCTTGGATTAGGCATCAACCTTANATGGCAAGATCTTGGATTAGGCATCAACCTTAAAATGGCTCTGTGGATTCTTATTTCCATAATGAGCTTACTCAAAATGTGTGCCTGATTTAATTTTTATGAAGCCACTAAGCCACCCTCGCTATTTTAATGATTTGGCTGGACCCGAAATTTAAAAATTGAGTTTTCCTGGTGGTACTTCCAACTGTCTGGAGTGAACAAAGGAAAAACGTGGGAGAGTTTCAAAATAGTCCTTAGCTCATTAGCACACCCACGGGAATGCTAGTCATAAGGGTAATCTAAATAAAGAGGGAGGTTACCGTAAATCTTGTTTGCCTCTCCTGTGTAATTTTCACCTTCAAAACTACTTCCAGTTCTTTAAAACCCAAATGAGACCTACTCCCCCTTCTCCAAAACCTTGCTTCTCCTTGGCTTTTTAAATTGAAACCTTCACCTCTCCGTCAACACAAAAATGCTTTTCCTCTGTTTTCCTGGTGCAACCAAAGCAGACATTTCCTCCTACTAGTCCCTCAGCCCTGGCTGAGAATAAAAACAAATAGCAAAACCGGTTAGATTTCTGCCTTACAACATTCAGCGCAACAAAAATCTTTCTCTGCACGTTTCTGTAGTACTTACGCTGCCTACTCATTCCCAAACCTGGCTATACGTATACCAGAGTCACCTGGGGAACTTTTAAAACTGTAGATGCTTGGACCCCTTCCACTGGAGATTTTGTTATTAATTGGTCTGTTGTAAGGCTTAGGAATCAGACATATATTTTTCTAAAACTCCCTATGTGATTCTAATGTGCACCAGAGTTGAGAAAGCTGCTGTACGTCTTGGGTCTTATGGCAACGTTGATTAAAGTTTCTGTTTGCAGAGTATTCCAGAGAAGAGGAACTTCACCTTTATTCTGATTTCCTGTT
>NW_023240248.1:0-1265 GCF_002007445.2 Ailuropoda melanoleuca
CGTGGTAGGCCCTCAGTAAATTATAGCCCATCAGTGCCTTGTCGTGTTGCTTCCAACTAGACAACATACCACCCGGTTTGCCTGAGGCTGAGAGTTTTCCTGGGGCATGAGACTTTGAGTGCTAAAACAGGATAGTCTCAGACAAACCCAAATAACTGGTCATCTTACCATCAACAGGCCTTCCTATCTAGCCCCTAGTGTTCCTTCCATATTTACCAATTCTTTCTTTCACTGAGACATAATGACCTATACCACAGTCATCCTCAACCAGTGCAACGGTACCTTCCAGACAATCTCAAAACCTCATCTCATAGGCTTCCAATGTGGCGGTCATGATAATCTCATGGCACACTGAGATTCCTTAGAGGAAAGAGAAATTGTACAGAACACCCCTTCTCCCAAATTTATTATTAGCTCTCTGCTTCCTTCCTTTCTTCAAACTTACTGTTTACCCTCTTCTCCAGGATCCCAAGGTTTCAGGGAAATGAAAAGTAACTTCTCATTGTTAAGAATTTATCCTTAGGGTTTTAATTTAAAAGCAGAGTGAATAATCAATTCACTCTTTTAGAGTATACAATCCAATGGTCATTAGTGTATTTAGAGTTGTGTGACCAACACCACTACCTAATTTCAGAATAAATTTCATCAAAAATAAACCTGTATCCCTTCTACCATCCCCCCAATACCTGGCATCCACTAGTCTACCTTCCGTCTTTATGGATTCGCTTATTCTGAACAATTAGTATGAATGGAATCATACAATATGTGGCTTTTTGTTTCTGACTTCTTTCTTTCAGCATAAGGTTATCAAAGTACATCCATGTTGTAGAATGTATCAGTTCTTCATGCCTTTTTACAGTGGAGTAATAGTCCATTGAATGGCTATACCACATTGCTTTTATCCATTTGTCCATTAATGGGCATTGGGTTTTTTGCACTTTTTGGCTATTACAAATAATGTTGCTATGAACATTCATGCATAATTTGGGTGAACCTTTTCATTTCTCTTGGGTATATACCTAGGAGTGGAAATTCTGAGTTATATAATAACTCTGTGTTTAACATTTTGAGGGACTGCCAAACTATTTATCAAAGCAGCTGCAACATTTTACAATCCCACAAGCAATGTATGAAGGTTCAAATTTCTCCACATCCTCCTCAACGCTCATTGGTTGGTATTGTTCATCTTTTTTATGATAACCATCCTAATGGGTATAAGTGCTCTCTTGTTATTATATTTGCATTTCTCTAATGACAAATGATGT
>NW_023240249.1:0-1265 GCF_002007445.2 Ailuropoda melanoleuca
ATGGCTTGCTTTCTGTTTTTCCGCAGTGGAACAGAATCTGGAGATGTGGATTCTGGGTCTGGTTTTTCCATTAAGTACTGATAGCCCATGTAACTCTCAGCTTTAATTTCCATAGCTGTAGAATAATAACCGCAACCCCTGCTTCAGAGCACCTTTGGAGATCAAATAGGATCATTGGTGTTCCTGTTTTCTGAAATGCACCAAGATTTACAAATCAGTATGTAAAAGCCTTACTAAGTTCTACACAGTGTAGCTCCAAATACTTTTCCAGATGTATCTACTTGTGCCTTCCCACAGAGAGCCCCTCGTCAGCCAAACCCATCTTCATTCCCCTCATCAAACCATATATTTTCTTACCTCTTATTCTTTGCTTCTGCTGTTTTTCCTTCCTAAAATGCCCTTTATGACTGATGCTCTTTTTCAGAGGTTGAAAACTCAGTCCCCATGGGAGCTGGAAGGTAACATAAAATCAGTGAAGATCATCTGATATAAAAGAATAGGGAGCTGTAGGGATGGCAGCAAAAGGAAGTGCACATTTTCTGTAGTTGCTACTCACTACCTGTCAATTACTCCAAGTGAAAATCAGGCTCGGTAGGACTGCGAATATTAGTACATTTGATTGTGTTCCGCAGGTCTCTGAGACTCTGTTAAATTTTATTCTTTCATCCTTTTTTCTTTCTGTTCCTCAGACTGACAATCTCAACTGACCTGTTGTCAAGTTTGTGGACTCTTTCTTTGACCATTTCAAATCTGCTGTTGGCCTCCTCTCATGAATTTGTAATTTTGGTTATTATATTTTCCAACTCCAGAATTTTTTATTTGGTCCTTTTATAAATCTGAAATCATACCAAGTATGCTCTCTGACAATAATAGGATGAAATTAAAACTCAATAACAGAAATTGGGGAAATACAAAAATATGTAGAAATTAAACAACACATTCCTACTGTTGAACCAATGTTTCAAAAAAAAGTGGTATTATTAACTACTTGAATAAATGAAAAATTAAAACACAAGATACCAAAAATTATGAAATGCAGCCAGAACAGCAATTATCAGGAAATCTGAATTTCTGAACACCTGTGCTGAAAAAGAAGCAACAAAGAAAAAGGAAGAAAAAAAAAACATTTCAAACTGGTATCCTAATGGTACACCTTAACAAACTAGAAAAAAGTGCAGACTAAACTCTAAACAGAGGGGGGAATGAACCATGAGAGACTATGGACTCTGGGAAACAAACTGAGGGCTTCAGAGGGGAGAGGGGTG
>NW_023240250.1:0-1265 GCF_002007445.2 Ailuropoda melanoleuca
AAGTGGTGTACATTTTATACTGATATCAGTCATCACTTTAAATTTGATTTCAAGTTTATCTTTATTGAGTACAAAAATTGGCTACCTTTGATTTCAAATAACTTTTAAATATGAAAATACTTTGCTATTATATTATGTATGATGTACTTAAATTACATGCGGTAGCCTTCCACTACTCAGCCTGCTACTTTTTGTTTTCCTACATACAAACGGAAAACCGTCCTTTGAGTAAAATCCTTCATTAGCTGATAGGTCTCTTTTTGTTGATAAATCCTAGAGATATGCTAGAAAAAGGATAAGGAGACAAGAATCTTAATCACTAAATCTTTTATAGAGTTGAACAACCTCCAGATGCTATCTTCTTTAGCCTTGTAAACTAATGTAAACATATTTCAGACCGTGGATGTTTCTTCCCTTTAATGAAGCCATTTTTACCTTTTAGTGGTCTACAAATAGCAAGCTAAATAAAATATCTTCTTTTTCATACTCTGAGAGCACTAAAAATGAACAACAGCCTCTTTGCTAAGCTCGTCTACTGTATCTCCAGCTTTGTAGACGTATTTCATTTAAATGATTCCTCGTCTACCACGAACATGGCGCACAGGTGGGCCGGCGGCCATTTATAACATTGTGGCACAGATTCGTGAGAGGAGAAAATATTGTTCTATTTGTCAGTCCTTCTTAAACTTCATTTGCATGCACAATTACCTGGGGAGCTCGGTAAAATACAGCTTCTGACTCAGTAGGGCTGGGGGAAGGCCTGAGGGTCCACATTTCCCATAAACCTGAGGTGACCCAATGCCGCGGGCCTGCTGAACTTCACTCTGTTTGCCAGGCGAGGTTGATGTGATGTATTTTCATCTTTTCTCTCGAATTAAGAAAGCTTGAGGAAAGAGACCCAGCCTATCTTCCTCTCTTCTCCAGCAGGGCCAAGCACAGCACTAGGCATCTGCCGGGGACTTGATAAATCCACGCTGCTGGCCAGAAGATGTATCAAGAGTAAAGACGCGTTGCTCTCTGGTGACTTGTTTTGTTTTCTCTCAGAATGCGTCAACAAGGGACCGTCTTCCCAACTTGTCAACTGATCTGGTACAACTCAGCGTAGCATATGGAAATGATAGGGCTGTGACTAGAAGTCACAGAACTGGGATGGCAACTTTACAACCGTTTTATTTTCACCTCTCCCCTGCTTTCCCTGTGTAGCTAGAGTGTATTGCAGGACCGGTGCCCTCTTCAACTCATGGAAATGAAAGCACTGCGTGGAC
>NW_023240251.1:0-1266 GCF_002007445.2 Ailuropoda melanoleuca
AAAAAAATCTTTAATTTTGATGTCATGAAATAATAAAATATTTGCCATTGTTTCACATATTTTATTATTTATTTATTTTTTATAGATTTTATTTATCTGTTTGAGATAGAAAGAGAGCATGAGCTGGGGAGGGGGAGAGGGAGAAGCAGACTCCCCACTGAGCAGAGAGCCCAACGTGAGGGTCGATCCCAGGACCCTGGGATCACGACCTGAGCCGAAGGCAGATGCTTAACCGACTGAGCCACGCAGGCGCCCCATGGTTTCACGGATTTTATATAAAGAAATCCTCCCCTATCTAGTCCCAAAGATAATTTTTATATTTTATTCTGTTATGTTTAAAGCTACACATTTCTCTTTTGTGGCTTCAAGCCACCTGCTATTGTATGTGGCGTTAGGTCAAGATCCAGCTTTATTTTTCTTTGTACAGTGAACTATTTTTTTTCTTTCTTTCTAATAACACCTATTAAATAACCCACAATTTCCCCCATTAATTTATGGTGCCAACTTTATTGTATATTAGGTTCCTGCGTAAATATGTTTGTCTCTCAGCTCTCTCTCTCCATACCTCATTTTGGAATATTGTTCCCTTGTCAATTTATATATTTTTTATTTATTGAATTTATTTATTTTAAATATTTGGTTTTTTTTAAAGATTATATTTATTCATTTGAGAGAGAGAGACAGATAGAGCACAAACAGGGAGAGAGGCAAGAGGGAGAGGGAGAAGCAGACGCCCTGCTGAGCTGGGAGCCCAACGTGGGGCTCAATCCCAGTACCTGGAGATCATGGCCTGAGCTGAAGGCAGAGGCTTAACCATCTGAGCCACCCAGGTGCCCCAATTTATATATATTTAAAAAAAATTTAGCCTTACAGTATGTCTTTTTTCTAATTATAGTTCCACTGAATGTCTTAATGTTTAAGACAAGTATGTTTACTGAAAGGTTTGCTTAGCTATTTGAGGACCATTATTATGTCATATATATTTTAGAATAAACTTATAATTTTCCTCAAAAAGTTTAAGTGGAGTTTTGATTGAGATTATACTCAATTTAAAGATAAGGTTAGGGGGCAATTGATATCTTTATAAGGTTGTGATTCCATCCAAGAACGCAAAATGACTCTCCATTATTTCAAATCATATTCAATGTCTTTTTTAGAGTTTTACATTTTTCTATGAATTTTTTTTTTAGAGAGTGTAGGTGTGTGCCAGGGGGAGGGGCAGTGGGAAAGGGAGAGAGAGAAGCTCAACCAGGCTCCACACCCAGC
>NW_023240252.1:0-1266 GCF_002007445.2 Ailuropoda melanoleuca
AAAATAAAATAAAAAAATAAAATAAAATAAAATAAAAAGAAAACTGAAAATGTAAGCCCACGTACTGTGGTCTTATTTTTTTTTTTTTTAAACAGTAGATTCAACCACATTTTTTTTAACTTGTACTTCCAAATCTAAATATAACTTGGTGTGGTTAGTTTCACAATTTAAAAAGAAAGGATTGTACTTTTATTGTTTGCTGGGGCTAACACTTTAATGATGTTGAGACACAGTCTCCAAGATACAAGGCTGTGAGGCTGCTCATCCCCATCATGGACCCTGTGAGAGGCATCCCCACAGCAGACTGACTAGACCCAGAGAGAGAGCAGGGAGATATGTGACTCACCATTCCCAACGGGAGGGAGAAAAGCATTTTATGTATACCCTCATTCCTGTTGGGAAAAAAAAATTCCAATCCTCACACACACTGTAATTTTAGAAAGCATAACTAAAGCTAAAACTAAATTAGACTAACTAGGTATATTAGGCTCAGAAAGAAAAAAAAATCAGGGCATAAGGAAAGACATTAGGTCTCATTTTTTGTTTACATGTTTTTCTGTTGTAACGGGCAATTTATTGTCCCACAGCTCATTTTAATCTTGAACGTGACCTTGATAATCTGTATAGGGGCAGCCCAACTATTTCAAAGAGAAGTTCTGACCCAGGGAATGTGCTCTCGAGCTTTCTTATGGTCACTAAATGAGGTTTTGCTCACACTGTTTGGAACTTTGTTTCCTTTTTCATTTTTACAACTGCAACAGGTCCCTAATATATTCCAGACAGCTAAATCACACCAAAGGAAAACTGATTTATCAAATCAATAATTATGTGCCTAATTTGACATGTTCTGAAACTTACAAGCATATGAACAAAGAAGATGCCCAAAGAAGTGGGTGATGGTGTTCATTTCCAAAAGAAAAGTGGAGTTTTAAATGGTCACATAATTAGAATAACTAGGAATGTAGGATTATAAAAATTTTAATTTGAGGGATTAAATAACATACCCTTTTTGTATGAGACTTTTTTCCCCCAAATCCATTTGATATTCATTTAATGTTCTATCTTAGTAAACTCAATATATTTAATAAAATGTTTTTTATTTGAAGATCTTTAAAATTTTTAGGGTCATTACTGAGTAAACACCAGTTCTCCTTCTAGAATCCTGGACGTGCAAGGTAATGAAGAATAAGCTAAGTCCATACAATCAAAAGCTACATATGATAAGATTTTTGTCTTCATTAAAAAAAAAGGCGGGGGGGGGGGGGG
>NW_023240254.1:0-1266 GCF_002007445.2 Ailuropoda melanoleuca
AGGAAGGAAGGAAGGAAGGAAGGAAGGGAGGGAGGGAGGGAGGGAGGGAGTCTTCCTTACCTATTTAACTTGTTTGGTACTATCTTTCTTTGATTTCCATAACCCATTCATATTTATTATACTATTCTGCCACCTAAGCTAGTCTCAGAACAATCATAACCCAGTCAAAATTTAAAAAAAGAAAACTGTTTCCTCATTTGATTTTACTTCCTCATTCTCAGAGGAAAATCCGTACTTCTTCATACAACATTAAAAAAAGTACTATCAGGGAAGCTTAGTAATGAGAAATCTGGAAAAATTTTACTTCGAGGTATTTTCATATACTAACCAAAATGCTAGATAACATTTTATAGCAACATTCTGAGTAACATTCACCTAGTGTGAATTATGAGATACTTCTATAGCAATGCAGTGAGCACTCAATCTCCATTTTCTGAGAATAGTTACCACAAAAAAACAAATACATAATCATCAACATGGAGTAAATTCTACCTATTTCATTTTGTATCAGTTTTGTTTTGTTTGTCTCTAATATTCTATCCTGAGGATAATAATTAGTTGTAATGGTTCCTTGTATTTACCTCAGAGTCTAGAATACCACTAGATGGTTACTTCATAGATCTCTAACAACATTTGATGTGGTGAACAAGATAAAATATGTCATGTCCCAAACTATTTTAAGAATATCTTTTATTTTTCATTTGATGTTTTGGAATTAAATATCTTTGTACAATAGTATAATAAGGAACTTCTTAATTAGAAATTAGAAAACAAAGAAAAGCTTAATGTGTTAAAACCTATGTCAGCAACTTTTCTTGGTGTCCTGAAAAGAACTATAATTTAGAAAATACCATGAAGAGTCCTATAAATTGAGAGTACTGAGAAAAAAGATTAAAATATAGATATATATGTACATATATATATCAGCTATTTCCTCTATTCAACTGTTAACTTTGGAATAAAAGAAAAACTCTTGATTTTCTGTTGATACACATATATGTTATTTTGGAGTATAGGTTTATATATATTCATTTAATCATATGTGTATACTTATGCACTCTTCTTTCAACTCTAATGAATGTATACTTAAAACTCATATAAATGAAAACTCTGTGTATGTATTACATACCTAATCTCAGGAAAGAAAATAAAATGTCATGTTCCCTGATCAGAGAAAGTGAACTATCCCCAACATCACACTGGGGACAGAGAAGTCAAAGTAACAAAGCAGAACAAATAAAATACCAAAGAATAACCCTTCCCTTG
>NW_023240255.1:0-1266 GCF_002007445.2 Ailuropoda melanoleuca
TCGAGGCCGCCCGCCCCCCTCCCCCGGGGCTGCGGCCGCCCCCCCTCCCCGGATACTTGGGTGGCGCGCCATGCTTCTGCACTCTCTGCTTCTTGACGGAGCTGCTCTGAAGGAGGCCTGGACAGTCCCAAACGCGTGTCCGGTGGGGGGAGTGGTGTGACTCTCTTAAAAAGGCACTTTACCAGGACCCACCTTGTTAGCTGGGTGGTTTCGGTCTGAGAACGGAGGGCGCGTCGGAGCGTCAGCCGTGAGAGCTGGAGTGACCCTTGCTGATGCCGGGGGCCTGCGGGCGCTCTCTCTGACCTCCCTCTGCCTCACCTGCGCTTCCTGTCACTGGGGCTGTGGACTGTCCTATGGAATTGACCAGAATTAGCAATATGCTTTTAAATGCGGGGAAACTGAATGACACTTTTAAGACAATGACCATATCAAAACAAAATGTATAATTTCATAATTTGAATAATAAATTAAGTGTTTAAATGCTATTTGTAGTCTTGATATACAGAAATAAAATAATTAGGGCTTGTCCTTGGTTTTATTTTTATTTTAGTTGGTTTATGTTGAATGTCCTGTATCTTCTCTACATATTAGTTTGTGTATTTTACTGTCAGTGTTTTGAAAGTGGATTATCTGGGACTGAAGGGGGATGGGCAGTTACACTTACTTGGGTTTGTTTTCTCAGCTATTCTGAGTTTATTTATTTATTTGTATGTTCCAGTGATTAAATATTTGCATTAAATGTTTTTCCCCCCAAGACTGTGTTGGAGTCACCCGAAGTCATTGTGATCTGTTGCTAAAATGATGGCTTTGTCACGGTGTGTAAATGACGTCAGGTAACACGGTGTAAGGACGCCGGTGAGTGTGGCTGAGAGCTCACCAGACCGGACGGGATGCTGGCTGCGCACAGAGACGCTGTAGCAGGCGGACCAGGACCGCCCTCCCAGCCTGTGCCGGGGGCGCCCTTCCCGTGGCTGCCGCCAGCCAGGGCCCCCCTTCCGGGAGGGATGCCACCTTCCCAGGGCTTTCCGTGGGTTTAGCAAGACATCGTTGAGAAACCACGTGTGAAGGGAGACTCTCCTGTGCTTCGTCGGCTTTTCTCTGTGCTGCGTTCTCCTTTGTTCACTGCTAGCAATTTTGTGCTCACACCGGAACCTTGAGTTAAAGGGGGTCTTATTCCAGGTGTTTCTCACACGCTGTCGCCTGCAGATGGGTTCTGGCCGGCGTCCTCACTGCTGGGTGGTCTGTCGCCACGTCCCACCCCGGTGC
>NW_023240256.1:0-1266 GCF_002007445.2 Ailuropoda melanoleuca
CTTGTGTTCCCTCTCTCGTTGGCTGTCTCTATCTCTGTCAAATAAATAAATAAAATCTTAAAAAAAAAAGAATTTGAAATTTAAAATGCTGCATTATTTATATTATCCTCTTCCAAAAAATATTTACGTATACAGGTAACCCTTAAACAACATGAGTTTGAATTGCACGGGTTCACTTTTACATAGAATTTTTTACAGTATAGTACTTCAACGCATTTTCTTTAAAATTTCCTTTCTTTAAATTTTCCTTTCTCTAGCTTACTTTATCCTAAGATACATAACATACATAGTATGTATTGACTGGTTATGTTATCAGTAAGGCTTCTAATCAACAATAGTCTACTGGCAGTTGAGTTTGGGGGCTCAAAAGTTAAACATGATTTATGACTGTATGGGGGTTAACACTCCTCACCCCTGCATTATCAACTAATATAGGTATAAATACAACAAAATATGTATAGTATTTCTATGTAGGGATTATAAAACTCAGGTGAAAGGAATCAAAGACAAATTGAATATCATGTTCTTATATAAGAATTCTCAGTAATTTTAGGATGTCCGTTCTTCCCAACTTGATCTGTGGATTCCGTATAATGTCAGTAATATCTGTAATTATGCCTCCTCTTTCATTTCTGATAGTAATAATTCGTGCTCTCTCTCCATCTTATCAGTATGACTAGATGCTTATCAATTACATTGACGCTTCAGAATGAGACTTTAGTATCACTAATTTTCTATGTTTTTAAATTTGTTTTCTATTTGTTGGTTTTTGCTCTTACCTTTACTATCTTTGTCCTTCTGTTCGCTTCAGATTTTTTTTTTCTAATTTTTTTCAGCTCCAATCTCTCTCTTCTACTTGGAATTCTAATTACATATATGTTAAAATGCTTGATATTACTCCTCATCATCTTGGATGCTGTGTTCTGTGCACTCTTTCTCCCTAGAATATCTATTACTTTTCTTGATAGGATTTTTATTTGACTTTAGTTCCCATTTCTGTGATGAAATTCCCTGCATCTTTGTGTAGGTTGTTCACCTTTTCCACTAAATCTTTAAAAACTAATTATAAAGTGTCTGATGGTCCCAAGTGCTAGGTCATCTCTAAATCAAATCCTTCCTTTTTTATTGCATTTCCTTTTGACAATACATTTTTTGTTTTCTCTTGCCTTTTAATTTTTGATTGAATGCCAGGCAGTGTGATATCCCATGAAGTATATTAGAAAATATGCATTATCAATGTGTAAAAATACACACATCTCTTCTCAA
>NW_023240257.1:0-1266 GCF_002007445.2 Ailuropoda melanoleuca
AATGAAGCATCGAACTTTACATCAGAATCCGGGGATGTACTGTATGGTTATTAACATAATATAATAAAAAAATCATTAAAAATAATAATAATAAAAAAATGAAAGTATCATAAGCAATCAAAGAGGAGTAATTCGATATCAGCAACTCAGAAAAATTGTGACCAATGTTCTGAGAAGAAAGAATTCCTGAACTCCTGTAACCTATTGTGTGTAAGTAAGCAAGATTTGGCAAGATGTGTGCAAAAGAGACACAGAGGGACAGGGAGAGACATTTCACTGTGTCCCTGAGGACCGTGGCTGATCAGATTGGTGGTCACAATAAGAAGAAATGGATTTGAGAGATGTTACAAACGAAGTAACAACTGAATTTTGTGTCTAATTGATTTGGGGGTCGAAGGACAAAGGGGAATCAACAATTACTATATTTTGAGCCTATGTCGACACTTACTGTATTTGGAGCTGCATGATGGTATCATGAAAGGAAAAAGTGCATCTATTATCTGTTCAGGTATTTATTTAAAAACTAGTACTTATAAGGCACTGTGCTAACTGGTACATTGAAAAATAAGTCATGACCCCTGTTCTCAAGGATGTTTTTCTTAAACACACATTGAGATTTTTGTTTCTACTAGAAGGAACACCACTAGAGAGACATTCTATCACTTAATTGCAAGAGTATACAAGGAAAAAAGTTCAAGAATAGTTTACCTAATAATCAAAAGCTAAACTGTCCATATAAATACATTAGACACATAAAAATTGGCTTGATAGGATGATCATTTTTCCTCTAATTTGTATAAGCCTGCCCCCTAATACACCTTTATCTGAACCCAACATTTATCACCTCTAATTTGTATAAGCCTGCCCCCTAATACATCTTTATCTGAACCCAACCTTCCCCTGCTTTCACCTTTATCTGAACCCAACCTTTCCCCTGGCTGAAAAATACCTCATTCCTAAAAAACAGTTTAGGAAATTACAGTTTTGTTCCCTTATTTGGGGGTTGGGTGAGAAAGGCAACCTTCTAGCCCCATTTAAACAATGTTAATTACTTTTGGGTGCCATTAAATAATAAAAATCACTGGGTAAAGAAATTTGTAGTGTTGCAATATTATATTCATTTAAAAAAAATTGAGCTAGCTTTATCGGTATTTTATTTTTATTTTTTTATTTTTTTTGATTGTATTTATTTATATATTTTTATTTTATTATATTATGTTAATCACCATACAGTACATCCCCAGATTCCGATGTAAAGTTTGATGC
>NW_023240258.1:0-2653 GCF_002007445.2 Ailuropoda melanoleuca
AGTTCTTTTGCAGAACTATCTTAAGCAACCAGGGTGTGCTAAGACATGCCAACCAGGGCTTTGATCACACAACCTTCTACCTACAGGTTAATGTTCACATGCTGATGATCTTATCTAAGTGCAAACAGGATGTTAGAGCTGTTTTGTCTTAGCTGTCCTGACTCCATGTTTTCTTTTTGGGGACCCTGGCCCTAACTACCAACTGTCCAATTCCTAACAATATTAGATAGATTTTTTGACTGAATGAATTAGTTCGTATTGTATTGTGAAAGCAGCCCTACATATAATGCTCCATGCAGACCTATGCCTTTTAGAGTGAGAAACGTCAAAGGAATGATTACAACTAAACAGAATTGATGTGGGAGCGCACAATATGGGTTCATTCTTTTAGTCACTAATGTTTATTGACTATCATCTGCTTGTTGAAAACAACAAAATGTTTTTGCATGTTAACATCTCATACTGACTTTAGAATATTCTCTATGAAGGCCAAACCTGTACTTTCATGATTCAAGGTCTTCGCACTTTTGTTTGGTCAAAAATTTTATTGCCTATTTAACTGAAAATATGCCTGAAATAGCTATTGTAAAAGTGACTTCCCTACATTATGTCCAGAATCCCAAATTGAAATGAAACTATGTTACTTTAAAATATTTATTTTTAAAGATTAATTTATTTGTTTGAGAGAGACAGATTTATTTGAGTGTGGGGGTGAGTGCAGAGGGAGAGGGAGAGAATCTCAAGCAGACCTCCCATGTTGCAGAGCACAAAGCTGATGTGGGACTGGACTTCAGGACCCTGAGATCATGACCTAAGCCCAAATCAAGAGTCAGATGCTTAACCAACTGAGCCACCTGGGTGCCCCTACTTTAAAATATTTTTAAATATCTGTTTAGCTTATTCAATATGAATACATATATGGTAAAAGAATTTCAAAAAGTATGAAAGAATGTTAAATTCCCCTGTCCTTCCCCAGTTTCCCAGAAGTAATCACTGTTGAAAATGTTCTTTTGCATCTCTTGAAAAGTTTTCTATGCATACACTCTATATCCCTTTTTTAGATACAGAAGGAATCATACCATGTATATTATGGAATTATTTTAAGAATTTTTTCTAAGAACTAAGCCTGGTAAATTGGGAAACCAGGGAAGTAAGACATTAATATCAAAAATTACTATAAAGCATAACGTTTGGATGGGCCTCCGAATCAGAGTGGGAACTGTGGTATAAATAGGTTTTTTGTTTTGTTTTGTTTTTAAAGATTTTATTTATTTATTTGACAGAGAGAGAGGCAGTGAGAGAGGGAACACAAGCAGGGGGGTGGGAGAGGGAGAAGCAGGCTTCCCACCGAGCAGGGATCCTGATGCGGGGCTGGATCCCAGAACGCTGGGATCATGACCTGAGCAGAAGGCAGATGCTTAATGACTAAGCTACCCAGGTGCCCCATAGATATAGTTTTTAAATGCAAAGGCTGCAGAGGAAAGATTAAAGCCCAAGTGAACAATGTTCTAAGTGGCCATGTAGTAAGATTGCTAATATTCTAGCTGTAAACATTGAAAGACAAGACATGAATTACCAAAGAAGACAGAAATAAAGACACTTTATCTATCTTTTCATAACACTTTCAGACTTTTAGTCCCCATATGAAAGAATCACACTATTTCACTGTTGGATTGATAATCTTCCCACACTTTAGAAATGTCTTGACCTTGGAGAAGAACTGTGCTTATTTGAGAATCAGTTTGCTTGTGTTTTTTCCTGGTATAACTGGTCTGCTTGATTTTCTTTCTAAATAATTTTAGAGCTAGTTTTGGTAATATTTCCTCCAAATTAATTTTGTATTTCAAGTTCATTTTTGAAAATAAACACAAAATTATTTTTAAATTTCTTCTGTGTCTATGATGATTTCTTCATTTTCAGTTAAAATACCATGAATTATGCTTTCTTTATTTAAAACTATTAGCTAATATTTCAATTACAATATTTTTTTCAAAGAAATTATTTTGGATTTACTTACTGATTTTACTGTGAATTTGATTTTAAATTCATTATTATTTACTTTTCTATATGTTATTTTCTGCCATGTTGCATGGGTTTACTATATTTTTCATCACTTACATTCTAAAGTTGAAAACACATTTAAAATATTTTGTTCATTTTCACTTGGTTTGTGTTAGAAGTTGAAGGGCTATAAAATTTTCTGTGAGCAATACTTTATCCACAATCTAAAGGTCCTGATGACTACTGTTATCATTATTATTATGATACAGGTTCCTTAAAAATTTTAGCTGTGTTTCACTTAACCAGAAGTTGTAAAAAATATATTTTTTATTGATTCCATTTAATCTCCTCTCATACCATATAAATTATACTTAAAAAAACTTCAGCAGTTGCCTAGACTTGATATACATTTGTAACTAATCTAAATGCACTTTCAAATAGTATTACACTGCTTCACATATACTACTGGTACCCTATCACACAATATCCCCAATTCTTCCCCTTGTTCCTTTGTGATACTGTTACCCTTCATTCATCTGTATGTTATAACGGCCCATAGGTTATTACACCTATTGCTTTAAAAAAGGGGTTATCTTTAAATCAGTTAAGAATAAGGAAAAACATCTTATTCCATCATTTATCCCTGCTCCAA
>NW_023240259.1:0-1266 GCF_002007445.2 Ailuropoda melanoleuca
TTTTATTTTTTAACATGTATTCTGTAAACCACCTTCAGTCCCCAGAAGAGCTTTCTCCTGGATTGCTTTCACCCCTTCTCTTTTTTGATAGAGAGAGCAATTTTACAGATGAGTAAAGAAACTTTACATCTTATGAAATTCTGCTATTGAATGTATTCCCTCTTCAAATTAATTACTTCATTTCACCAGAGGGTAAACTCCATAAATAGAAGTTAGGGAAGAATAACTGATGTAGCAAAACTCCAAACAAAATTTATATAAATTAAAGCATTATAAAAAAAAGTTTATGATTTTCTTTAAAACAAAACAACATCCTGCCTTTGGAAGTGAATAATAAGGATAGATTTTTTTATTTCTCCCTCAAAACATTAGTCCAAAATGGATTTTTTGTAACACATTTATTAATGATGTTTGCAGTGAGAGACAGTAAATATCATAGTTTATAAATGTTGATTTATAACCTCTTCCAATTAATTATGCATATACTAACACTTTTGATATAGATATTCAGATATTATTATTGAATATGATTAATATTCAAAGATGAATAAATCATAATTGCAAGACTAAATTCTATCATTAGTGAGATTTAAATACTGAGCATCTTGCTACACTTGATTTCACAGTGTCCTGATCTTTGAGAGCATCATAACACACAATTCAATGAACATGTCCTGAGAGTCACATGATTCACATTAACAGAATCAATTCGTTGGTTTTTCTTTTTTGCAAGTTGTTCACTTGCTGCAGAATGAATTATCACAAGTAGGAAGTGCTGTGAGATCACAGCCCCTTGCAATTTTGTGTAATATACAGATGCAATTAATTTATTTGTGCAATAAGTACTTGAGATTCTTTTATGCATAAAAAAATATGCATTGATAATGACACTAATACTGTGGAAATTATGGTTTGGTAGGGGATAAAAGAAATAGGGACCTTATAATTCAAGGCTAGGGAAGAGAAAGAAGTGTTACAGAGGTATTTAAGGCAAAGAAAATCATGAAAATTTTTGTAAAGCAGGTTTTGTTTTTTTAAACAGGCTTTAAGAAATAAAATATAGCATGGGAAAAGGCAATGTAGCAAGAGGTTATAATCAGCAAAGATACCAGAGAGTATCATAGTTGTATATAAACTATAGATACCTTATTTTTGTTGAACATATTAGGGAGAAAATTCTGGGAAAAGAATCTGGGAACTAGATTTTTCAGAAGTGATTATTTATTTATTTATTTATTTATGTATTTTAACAGATTTCTTTTTAAC
>NW_023240260.1:0-1266 GCF_002007445.2 Ailuropoda melanoleuca
TCTCCGCTCCACATGAAGACCTCAGTAACTTTAAGTATTAGTCAACTGGGGAGAAAACTGGTTAAAATGTAATTTCATGTGTGAAACAACTTCTTTAGCAAATTTCTTGGTTCGCTTTTTAACTAGCGACCCTTTAAAGGGTTACTGAGAGTACATGAAGGTGTGTGTTCATTCAGCTACAATCACTGTCCCTGAGTAAATACCCAGGGTTACACACCAGAAACAGAGTTCCCGTCCGTCTGCTGTCTCACGTTCTGTGCAGCCCAGAATGTCTGTAGCAGAACATCTACTTAATGAATATCGGTTAAATACATAAATGAATTTGGACAACCAGGCTGTAATAGAATTAGGTGTAAAGAGGAGAGGTAAACGGGCTTCTGCATAAGGTGATGAGTAAAGCTTGAGTGTGATGATAGGCGAAAATTGATGCCAGCAATATTTTTACTCTAAAGGATATTGAACGTATACTCGAAACATCTTCGTATCTTTGCATAGCTGTTGTACTCTTAGGCAATCATCTGGCTCCAAAGTGGTGGGCTGCACCCAACACAGCCAGGAACTCACTGAGGAAGTCACACGATACGTGAAAGTGTGACATTCAGGCTGGCGCTGATTCATGCACAACTCAAATACTGTATGTTGCCTGTTTAGCAGATCTCTGGTCTGTGCTTTGAATCCTGTTTTCCAGTTTCAGTGCGGATTTGTGATATTTCAATACCCACCTTACATTAAAACCATAAAGCAAACTGTAGCTGTTTTTTGAGGCCCTTAGTACTGCAAGAAATTGTGTTGTGTTTTCTGCCCCCTCCGTTTGTGGCAGTGACGCTTAGGAATCAGACCCTGTTCAGATGCAAGCTCTGCTGCTTATTTGCTGTGAAAGCCTGACGGAGTCGCTTAACCGCTCTGAGCCTCAGTTTACCTCTCTGGAAAATGAGGACCCTACTGCTAATTCACAGGATTGTTAGTCTTCTCAGCCTCAGTTAAGCTACACAGAGTGCGTCAGAACTGGCTAGTTGAGGTTTGCTGGAGAGGAAGTGCCTGTTTTCTGGGTTTGGCCCCGCGTGTCTGCTATTACTGTTGATGAAATGGCCCACAGAGAACAAATACAGGGCAAAGCTGACTTTATGAAAACGTGTCGAATTGACCTGGTTGGAATTCAGAAGACAGTGGTTGCTGCAGGAGGAGGTGGGAGAAGCAAGAAGCAGCTGAACTGGGGGGAAGGGGCGCGCGGGCGGACGGCTGCTAGAGCTCCGTGCTCCACGGCAG
>NW_023240261.1:0-1266 GCF_002007445.2 Ailuropoda melanoleuca
ACACACACACACACACACACGAGTCCACCAGCGTGCACATGCGTTCCTATACATTCATACCCACATTTACAGCTGTACTTAAATCCATATCTACTAGATATTGAAAAACATGAATTCACAAGAATGATCCAACCCACTACCACAGTTACTTCTCATCTCCCCTCTTCCATGTCTGTAACTCCTTCTGGCAGCGAGCTACCTGGCTCCCATGATGACCCCCAACCTATTTTCCTATTGAAGGAAGCCACGTGTGGAACCATCACCTTCGTGGATGCCCGTGTGGGCACCCTGCTTACCCTGCTTTCGCTTTTAAATCCCTCATGAGGCCACTGCTGTCCTCTGTCCACCCCACACAGATGCCCTCTTCAGCCCCGTCAGGCTCCGATACACTGTCCCCTGCCTCCCCCGCCAGGATGCCCCTTCCGCGTGCACACTCTCCCTCACCTTGATTGGGCTCTGACTCCCCATGCAGGGCCATCGCAGCCACTCCCACCCCACCCCAGCCTCCGAAACCCCACCACTCACCAGTGCAGACACTCCTTATCTGGACTGTAACCCCCTGTGCCGTGCCACAGAGACACTCTCCTCGCCCTGCTTGGGCTCCCACACCCCGCACTGGGCTGCTGCCTCCTGCCCCCTGCCCCAGGGACACCACTCTTACCTGCTCTGCTTCTCCGACATCTTGGGCTGGACCGACGCCACCGACACACTGGCCCTACCTCCACGCAGACACCTGCCTTGCTTGTTTAAGATCCTGGATCTGTAGGCTTTGCACACCTGGGATTTTGCTGATTGCATCCCCACGGTTCCTTCAATATGTTTTTCTTTCTCTTTCTAAAGATACTGATAGTTAGGTATAGAGGTTTGATAAAATTCAGGTCCGGTTTTTTTGGCAATAACACCTCACAGATAGCGCTGTGCTCTTCCGTCCCTAGCACGTGATACCAAGTTGTCCACAATGTCATTAAAGGTTGCCAAATGATGTGATTCTAATTCTGTATCTCACTCTTCATATGAAGATCTGTTTATCAACCATTTCTTTACCCTGTGGTTCATATAGGAAAAGTATGTAAATGCTTGATTCTTTTTCTTCATTTGCCAGTTTTCAAAATACTTAGTAGGTTCCCTAACCTCCTTCAAAAGTGATCACTGGATGGCTTTTTTTCTTTTCTTTTAAAAACTTATTATGAGGGGTGCCTGGGTGGCTCAGTCGTTAAGCGTCTGCCTTCGGCTCAGGGCGTGATTCCAGCGTTCTGGGATCGAGCC
>NW_023240262.1:0-1266 GCF_002007445.2 Ailuropoda melanoleuca
CCCCCCCCCACTCCCCTAGGACCTGAACCCACCAGACCTGACTGCAGGGGGCACCCTAGCCCAGCCCTAGGGGGCGTCCCATAGGGCCTGGCCCACTGGCTGTAACCCGTCCCTCAGGTCAGGGGGACTGGTTTCCTGTGGGAATCTAAGACACTGGGGACCCACCCCCCACTTGGTGCAACCCCCAGCTGGGTTAGGAAGGCTGCTTCTGGCCTTTGCAACCCTCTGTGCTACGGAGAAACTGAGGCCAAACAACCTTCCCAGGATCCCCTGCCAGATGGGAGCATGCGTCCGCCCTCCTGGGCCAGGTGGACCCAGCAAAGACCATCAGGGACAGTCACAGAAGCTGCTGCCCCTGTCCCACTCCCCAAAGGGTGTGGGATGGGCAGCTCTGGCCCACCGTGTGCCTGGTGCAGGAGGGGTCCATGGGTCGGGGTCCAGGGTCTGAGCAGGGTCAGGGCAGGGGCTGTGGCCAGGGGTTGGAGATCCAGGAGGGGTCCCTGGATAGGAGGTCCGGGGTCTCGGTGGGGTCTGAAGGGATCCCCTGATCTAGGGTGTGAGCTGGGATTCCAGCAGGAAGCAGGGAGGGTGTTTGTCCAAAAACAAAGACAGATGGACAGGCAATGGCTGGGGGAGACACTGAAGACCCCTCCTCTCCTCTCACCCCGTCTCCCCCAAGTGTCTATATTCCCAGGAGCTTTCTGGAGCCATGAACTGGGGAGGGGGTGCTGATTGCTGCGGACTTTCCTAGGTGCTTCCAGCAATTGTTTGAGGGACCCCCCCAAGTCACTCTCCTGTGGGACCTGTTGCATATGGTTTTTATCACACTGGTAATAAGTCACCCCAAATACACCTGCTCAAAACAATACAAATGTAGGATCTCAGCTCTCTGTGGGTGAGAAGTCCCCAGTGCGGGCTCCTCTCGAGTTCTGCTCAAGGTCTCCTAGGGTCCAAATCCAGATGTCCCCCCACTCACGGGGGGCCCCTACGGGCGTGGCCTAGAAGAGCCCAGGCAGGAGCTCAAGGAGGTCATGAGCAGAAGCTAGGTCCTGGCGGTTGTGGGGCTGACGTCCCCACTTCTGGGGGTGCTGGCTGTCGGCAGGGGGCGAGCCTTTGGTCCTAGAGGCTCCTTGTTGCTCCTAGCAGGTGTCCCCCTGCACCCTGCTTTTGGAATTCCTACAATTTCCCCTCCTGCCGCATCTCTGGGATTCCCGCCCCACCACGTTCTCTGCTTTTGAGGGCTCACGGGATTAGAATGGTCTCGCC
>NW_023240263.1:0-1266 GCF_002007445.2 Ailuropoda melanoleuca
GATCCCAGAACGCCAGGATCACGCCCTGAGCCGAAGGCAGACGCTTAACTGCTGTGCCACCCAGGTGCCCCCCCCCCGGCTTTTCTAAAGAGCTAGCCGAGCTTGGGAATCCGTGTTAGCGAGGACCCCGGTGACTGGCTCACTGCTATTGCAGAGTAAATAGTCACAGGATGAATATAGGGTCACTGAAAATTTTTCTTTTTGGAAAATGGGAACTTTCATTTTTCACAGCTTTATTGAGATACAGCTCACACGCCATCCAGTTCACCCACGTCAAGTGCACAACTCTACGGCTTTTCGTGTATTCATAGACTTGTGCCATCATCACCATGATCAATTTTAGAGCATTTTCGTCATCCCAAAGAGAAACCCTCATCAATTAGCTATCATTCCTTCCAGCCCTCCCTTGCTGCCAGCCCCTGGCAGCCACGAATCTGCCTTCTGTCTCCATGGATTTGCTTATTCTGCACATTTCATATAAATGGAATCCTACAACATGTGGTCCTTTGTGCCTGGTTTCTTTCCTTTTGCGTACTGTTTCCAAGGTGCATCCCCACTGTGGCAGGTGTCAATGCTGTGTTCCTTTTACTGGCAAATAATAGTCCATGGTGTGGACGAACTCCTTTATCCATTTATGGATTGATGAGTTACAGAATTTTAATGCTGGAAAGGATATGGCAGGTCCACCAATGCAGCCCTCAATTTTACGAAGGAGAGAGGAAGCACACGGAGGGGAGGTGACTTGTCCAAAGTGACACAGCCACACTGGGAGGTCTGACAGTAGGGCTTTGGTTTTGTAAATCATGAAATATTTCATGCATACTGAAAAGTACAGAAAAAAAATGTAGTGAATTTTCAGTTCATAGTCTTCACCCATTTCCCTTTTGCACTCCCTTTTATTTAATTACTTGTAAGAGTTCTTAGTAAATCCTAAAAGTGAATCATCTGTTGATTATAAACTGTACCTGTCTTTTCCCAGTCTGTGGCTTGTATTGTCCTTTTGTTTCTGCTGTTCCTGAAGTTTGGTGAACAGAAGTTTCTAATTTTAATGAATTGTCTGTCTTGTTGTTTGTGGTTTGTACTTTCTGAGTCTTGGTTAAGAAATCCTTTGTGGGGCGCCTGGGTGGCTCAGTCATTAAGCATCTGCCTTCAGCTCATGGTGTGATCCCAGGGTCCTGGGATAGAGCCCCGCACTGGGCTCCATGCTCTGCTGGGAGCCTGCTTCTTCCTCTCCCACTCCCCCTGCTTGTGTTCCCTCTCTTGCTG
>NW_023240264.1:0-1266 GCF_002007445.2 Ailuropoda melanoleuca
GATCCCATAACGCCAGGATCATGCCCTGAGCCAAAGGCAGACGCTCAACCGCTGTGCCACCCAGGCGCCCCTTACAGTGAGATTCTTAAATTCCAGTTATTTTTGTAATGATAAGAAGTTTAAAAAACTAAACCTTGTAAATTCTTCTTAGCTTCTTCTGCATATGCCACCCCCCATCAGCCATCTCCTCAGTAAAATTTAAATTCTTGCTATGATGACTTCTAAGAAAAGTGTCTGATAACATAAATATAAATGGATTTTGTTACTGATGTAGCTGTCTATCTTGTTTGCAATAAAAATATCTCTTACTCTAAAGCATATGAAAAGGAACTAGAAGGAATGCATATTTTAATATTAAATAGCTAATAAGATTAATCAAAAAGAAAAAATGGCAAAATAAACCAGCTTAAGAAGAGTCTTAGCAAACAACAGTATTTGTTGAACAGTAAAGCACTGCATTCCATTACTGCAGCGTGTACGAATTATGTAGGGGCTCAATGAAATTTCAGCCCAGAGAGATACCCTTTTGGGATGAGGAAATTAAAAAAACAAAAAAGTCTGAGTACAGATAAGGTGTTTCATGACAAAGATAAAATGGATGGAAAAACCCCCAACCTTTTCAATGCAATTCTGTAAATATTTAACTGTCTAGACTTGATCCATGTGTGGAAAAGGCTGCTCACCACTGGCATACACTAGGACTGGAGAAACAGGAATGCAATGGAAAAAGATGTGGGAGGGGCGTCTGGGTGGCTCAGTCAGTTAAGCGGCTGCCTTCCGCTCAGGTCATGATCCTGGGGTCCTAGGATCGAGCCCCACATCGGGCTCCCTACTCAGTGGGGAGCCTGCTTCTCCCTGTTCTTCTGCTGCTCCCCCCCTACTTGTGCTCTCTGTCAAATAAGTAAATAAAATCTTTAAAAAAAAAAAGAAAGAAAGAAAAAGAAAAAAATGTGGGTAAGAGTGGCTCTTTGTTCTGAACCTCAGAAATTTTGGGAAGACTACTACTGTGGGATGCAGTAGAAAGAATCACCAGTTGGGCGCCTGGGTGGCTCACTCAGTTAAGCAGTTGATTCTTGATTTCAGCTCAGGTCATGATCTCAGGGTCAAAGGACTGAGCCCTGAGTTGGGCTCTCCACTCAGCAGGGAGTCTGCTTCTCCCTCTCTTCTGCCCCTCCCCCTGTTTATGCTCTCTCTGTCTCTCTCTCAAATAAATAAGATCTTCAAAAAAAAAAAAAAAAAAAAAAAAATTACCAGTTAATGGAAATG
>NW_023240265.1:0-322 GCF_002007445.2 Ailuropoda melanoleuca
ATCCAAGAACACCTCTGCGGACAGACCCCAGCTGGAGAAGCACAGCATTAAAAATTAAACACTGTTCATAGGGGTGATTACTTCATGCTGACAGAATCATGAAGCCAACAAATCGAAGCCAATACAAATGGTGGCCCTGAAATATCACAGAAATGCATGAGGCCATTACCCAAATAATGCATGTTATGAACATAAATACACAGAGGCAGATGGAATCTAAAGGAGACCGCAGGAAAAAAACCTTCTCAAAGAGAGATCCCCAGGGATACTTATAAAGTAGTTTTAAAGTAATTCGGACCATCTTGTAGATTTAAAAAAAAAA
>NW_023240265.1:8518-9385 GCF_002007445.2 Ailuropoda melanoleuca
TAACATACCTATGCAGATTTATGTCACTTGTTTTCCTAGAAGGCACTGTGAACAGGGGCAGGTAACATTCAGAATATATCATTCCCCAGAACCCTGTGGACCACAGCCCCCGTGTGAGTGTTGTGAAGCCTTTCTGTGAATGTGCGAGAAGACAGATCTGTCCTGTTGAGATCTGGCCCCTCCCAGCATGTATCCTAAACAGAACATCGGGCAGACACCTGAGCCACGCAGAGACACTGCTGGCATCACACCTGGCCTTCTTTTCCTTCCAACAGCAAGGTCACAACCATGGCCCAACTACCTGGTGAACCTAGTATAGGTGAAGCTTGCTGAGGCCCCATGTGCCTGGGAATTGGGCCAGAGGAGGCCCACATCCCCGCTTACTGGAGTGGCTTTTAGCCAAAGGAGCAGTGTCCTGATCTAACAAGATGGGAGAAAATCTAGAGTTGCTAGATCTGACTCCTCGAGTCAAAGGGAAGCAAACTGAGCTGGGATGTTTAAGGAATGTCCTGGCGCTAACCAATCCAGAGGAGATGACATTATGGAGAACCAAGACATGTGAGTTTATTGAACCTCTTTTGTGCAAGGCACTGTTCTGGGACCTGCTAGACGTACAAAGGAATATAAATCATAGACTGCGCCAGGGAGCTAACAACAATCCTGAGAAAATCACTACCAAGAAAAGACGCGAAGAAAACCAAGCCGGTAATTGAAGAAAGAGATAACTCAGGAAGTCCTCAGTGGTGTCAAATAGAATAATATATGTGTCACTAAGTTGTGTTCAGGAGACCCCACGCAGATCTATTTCAGCTGAAGTGCTTGGGAAAAACTGAAACAGATAAAATTAGATTTAACCTGGACCTTACT
>NW_023240266.1:0-1266 GCF_002007445.2 Ailuropoda melanoleuca
TCAAGCGTAGAATTTCAGGCACTGTGGGAGATAATGTTTAAAACAATCCTAGCCCCGGAGCGCCTGGGTGGCTCGGTGGGTTAAGCATCTGCCTTCGGCTCAGGTCCTGATCCCAGGGTCCTGGGACTGAGTCCCGCATCAGGCTCCCTGCTCAGTAAGGAGTCTGCTTCTCCCTCTCCCTCTCCACACTCCCCCTTGTGCTCTTTCTCTCAAATAAATAAAATCTTTAAAAAAATGAAAACAATCCTAGCCCTCAAAGTTTAGATTATCTGGGGGACAAGACATACATCACACAGTAAGAGAGAGCCTGGAGTTCCAAATCATATCGCAGAGACCTACACTGTCCAATACGGAAGCCACTAGCCACGTGTGACCACTGAACATTTGAAATGAAGCTGGCACCACATGCTGAAACGATAACATTTTGGATCTATAAAATAAATTATGTTAAGATTTATTTATTTTAGGGAGAGAGAGTGTGTGTGCTGAGTGCATGTGCACACAGGGTGGAGGGACAGAGGGAGAGGGAGAGAGAATCCTAAGCAGACTCCATGCTGCGTGCGACCCTGAGATCACACCTGAGCTGAAACCCAGAGCCGATGCCTAACTGACTGCATCACCCAGGCTCTCCAAAATAAAACAGATCATTAAAATTAATTTCTCTTTTTTTATCTTTAATTTTTAAAATGTGGCTACTATAAAATTTAAAATTACACGTATGGCTCACATTGTATTTCCATTGGACAGTGCTGGTATAGATCGGGGGTCAGCCAAGCCAACTGCCTGTTTTTGTGAATGAAGTTTTACTGGAACAGCCATGCCCATTTGTGTACAAACGGTCTATGACTACTTTTGTGCTAAACCAGGGGAATTAGGTAGCTGAGACAAATACCATATGGCCTAATCCTACATTATTTATTATTTGGCCCTTTATGAAGAAGTTGGCTAATTTTTAGTACAGATGAAAATTTAGACAAAGATTTTGATAGAATTTTTATCAATGCCTTTGTCACCAAGTTCAGATTCAAGTTTCCTATCCTCAAATACTTTCAGTGGTTCTCCATTACCAACCAAACTCGTCTCTCTCATGCTCCACCAGCCCACGCTGGCTCCCGTGTTCTCAAATACAGCCTGCCAATGGCACCGTTAATCTTTCTATTTCAGTGGTTCCCATCTCTCACTGTACATCAGAATCATCTAAGGAAGCTTTTTAAAAAGATGCCCAGGACTTACCCCAGGTATTCTCTTTCAATTGGTCTGGGGGGG
>NW_023240267.1:0-1266 GCF_002007445.2 Ailuropoda melanoleuca
TTTTTGTTGTTGTTGTTTGTTTTTTGTTTTGGTTTATTTTTTAGATTTTTAGTTGTGGTAAAATGCATAGAACATACAATTTACTGTCTTAACCATTTTGAAGTGCATAGTTTGGTGACATTAAGCGCATTCACATTATTATGTAACCATCACCATGTTTATCCATAGAGCTCTTTTCATCTTGGAAAGAACTAAGTTCAGTACCCATTAAACATTTTCCCATCCGTCCAGCTCCTCGCACCCACTTCTACTTTCTGTTTCTATGAATTCTGCTTCCTATAAGTGAAATCATATAGTAGTTGACTTTTTGTGTCAGGCTTATTTCACTTAGTGTAACATCCTCAAGATTCATCCAAGTTGTAGTTTGTGTTAGAATTTACTTCCTTTTTAAAGGCTGAATAATATTCTGTTGTATGTATATAGTGTATAGATCTTATTTATCCATTTATCTGTCGATGGACACTTGGCTTGCTCCCACCTTTTGGCGATTGTGAATAATGCTGCTGTGAACGTGGCTCTACAGTGAAGGACATGTTTTAAAATCAGCTCGCTGTTGTGGTTTGTTCTGTCTTTTGGTTTTTTTTCTTCCCTGAACTGGAGATACTTGAGAACACAAATAGTGTCTTTCCTTCTTTAAATCCCTAAGGCCCAGCACAGGCACAAAAAATCTATTAGTAAGAGTGATGAATGGATCAATGAATGGACGGATGGATGGATGACAACTATTTAAACAAGATGGAAAGTTTCGTTTCTAAAGTGTGGCAACGGCTATATTTTGTCCTGTTGAAGATGGGACCATCCCATAACATGCATCCTAAAGCAGTCACTGCCGAGTTGTGCTCTATTATTTTAGTATCCTTATTGGACAGCACCTGGTACAGAGTGAACATTTTATAAATATGGGTTGAGTTGAGTTAAACTGCAGTTGGGAAGTGGAGCTTGTAAGATGATGTTTTAATAATCTTTCATCATTTTATGCCTTCCACTGTGCTTAACATGTGATCCTGTATTGAGTAATTTCTCAGAAATTCAAGGAGCTGTGAAGTAGGACACTTCCTTTGTGTGTTGATTAGTTTGTATTTAATTACATTTTAAGCCTGGCAACCCTGATAATGACATATTATGTGCAAATTGTGTAATATTAGACTTGATTTTCACTACATCCATTTTAGCCCTTTTCATGTGCAGACTTGGGGGGTAGCAGCTCTTTCTAAAGCACAGTCCACGTGACACTAATAGTGACTGTGGACGGCATGGTGGCTCATA
>NW_023240268.1:0-1267 GCF_002007445.2 Ailuropoda melanoleuca
GAAAGACAATTGGGTATTTTGTTCAGCTCAGTAAAATGATCAATTTGGTAGCCCTGTGTGGATTCTGCTGTGAGCACCAAGAGGCAGAACTGTCTTCCTTACAGTATGATAGTATTTTCATTATAGGCCGGATAAACACACTGGAAGTTTTCCCTTGCTACAGAGAAATTATAATGGCCCATGTGTTAAAGTGTACTCATTTGCTGTAAAGAGGTGTTTGTGGTTGATTAAACACATCAGCCTCATTTTGCATTTAATCAAATGCAGGGACCATTTATTACTTTGAATACTCCAGTACCCTGGACATCAGCCCTTGACTAATCTACACTACCTAATTGAAGAGCATTTCAGGTGCAACCAATTATAGTAGAATGAGTTTTATTCCTAGACTCCCCTCCAAAAATTTCTTAATATATGAGCCTTAATGAAAAAACTTCTGTCCATCTAGGAAGGCCATGATGTATTTGATTTGGATAATCAACTCACAGCTAGCTATACTGTAAAACTAACATTCAATGCAATTTGTATCATCCAGTCCTTCAAATATTAATAAATACACTACATTTTGTGTTTTCTAAAACTAAATATGCACCATTTGGGAGTTTTCAGATAGCAGAAAAGTGCATTTGGCAGGACATTTTCTTGTTCTCACAATGCAGTAACAGTCTCGTGTCATTTTTCATGCAATAAAGTGGAGGTTATCTCTTTTATTTCTTCAAACTGCAGCTGTGAAATCTTTTACCATCTACATTTTTACTATGTCCTTTCTTTAAAAATGGACTTTCTACCAATTTCTTAAAAAACAAAACAAAACCAACTTTATTGAGGTATGAATGACATACAAGAAAACTGTACATATTTAATGTATACAACTTGCTGAATTTGGAGCTAAGTGTTGTGTGTGAAACCATAACCATAATCTATGCCATAAACATATCTATCAAAAGCTTCCCACCAACTTCTTTATTTATTCATTATTATTAGTGTATGTGATAAGGATACTTGATATAAGTTATACTTTGTTGACAAAATTTTAAGTACAGAACATGGCATTGTTAACTATAGGCATTATACAGTACAGTAGGTCTCTAAGACTTATTCCTTTTTGCATAACTAAAACTTTTGTACCCTTTGACTAATACCTCACCATTTCCCCCTCCCCCAACCCCATGGAAAGCACCATTCTACTACCTGCTGTTATGAGTTTGACTATTTTAGATTCCTCACATAAGTGGTGTCATGTAGTGTCTGTCCTTCTGTTTTGGGC
>NW_023240269.1:0-152 GCF_002007445.2 Ailuropoda melanoleuca
GCCGAATTGTCTTTCTCAGTGCTGTGTTCGTTGTGTTTCACTCACGGTACCAAAGCACCTTGATTTCTGTTACACCTTCCATAAGGCCGTCGTGACTTCAAGGGCTTACCCTCACACTTTGTTTCTTGGTTCTAAGGGCTGGATCCTCCCCA
>NW_023240269.1:406-1391 GCF_002007445.2 Ailuropoda melanoleuca
TTCCCTCATGTTTCCCTATTCACGAAGGGTGATGATAGTGCTAAGACGGTCCCTGTACGGTGTTGTTTCTGACGGACGTGTTTTGGGGCCTATTCGTTTCATTGCCTCCAGCAGTTTTGACAGGATTTCCACGGGAGCAAGCATTTCGTTGGAAGCGGGTTTTGGCCGAATTGTCTTTCTCAGTGCTGTGTTCGTCGTGTTTCACTCACGGTACCAAAGCACCTTGATTCCTGTTCCGCCTTCCATAAGGCCGTCGTGACTTCAAGGGCTTTCCCCTCACACTTTGTTTCTTGGTTCTAAGGGCTGGATCCTCCACAAGTCCCTACACCCAATGTGGAATCGGTGTACCCAGTGAAAAGGCTGCTGTACGCTGGAGGTGTTTTCCTGGACGCTCTGCATTATTACCAATGAGAAGGGCGCTGAGTGCTCGAAAATCCTGAACCTTTTCATTCATGCTCCCTTACTCACGAGAGATGATGATCGTTGATATTTCCCTGGACTGTGTGGTGTCTCAGAGACCACTGTGCGGCACTNGTCGGGCACTCTCGTCAGGCTTCCATGACCACTTTCCCTCATGTTTCCTTATTCACGAAGCGTGATGATAGTGCTAAGACGGTCCCTGTACGGTGTTGTTTCTGACGGACGTGTTTTGGGCCTTTTCGTTCCATTGCCGCCAGCAGTTTTGACAGGATTTCCCCAGGGAGCAAGCATTTCGTTGGAAGCGGGTTTTGGCCGAATTGTCTTTCTCAGTGCTGTGTTCGTCGTGTTTCACTCACGGTACCAAAGCCCCTTGATTCCTGTTCCACCTTCCATAAGGCCGTCGTGACTTCAAGGGCTTTCCCCTCACACTTTGTTTCTTAGTTCTAAGGGCTGGATCCTCCCGAGGCCCCTACACACAATGTGGAATGGGGGTTCCCAGTGAAAAGGCTGCTTTTCGCTGGAGGTGTTTTCCTGGACGCTCTGCATTATTACCAATCAGAAGGGC
>NW_023240269.1:1856-2580 GCF_002007445.2 Ailuropoda melanoleuca
CCCTACACCCAATGTGGAATGGGGGTCCCCAGTGAAAAGGCTGCTGTTCGCTGGAGGTGTTTTTCTGGCCGTTCTGCATTATTACCAATGAGAAGGGCGCTGAGTCCTCGAAAATCCTGAACATTTTCATTCAAGCTCCCTTACGAGAGATGATGATCGTTGATATTTCCCTGGACTGTGATGTGTCTCAGAGACCATATGGGGCACTCTCGTCAGGCTTCAGTGACCACTTTCCCTCATGTTTCCCTATTCACGAAGGGTGATGATAGTGCTAAGACGTTCCCTGTACGGTGTTGTTTCTGACGGACGTGTTTTGGGCCTTTTCGTTCCATTGCCGCCAGCTGTCTTGACAGGATTTCCCCAGGGAGCAAGCATTTCGTTGGAAGCGGGTTTTGGCCGAATTGTCTTTCTCAGTGCTGTGTTCGTCGTGTTTCACTCACGGTACCAAAGCACCTTGATTCCTGTTCCACCTTCCATAAGGCCGTCGTGACTTCAAGGGCTTTCCACTCACACTTTGTTTCTTGGTTCTAAGNNNAAGGGCTGGATCCTCCCCAGGCCCCTACACCCAATGTGGATTCGGGGTCCCCAGTGAAAAGGCTGCTGTTCGCTGGAGGTGTTTTCATGGACCCTCTGCATTATTACCAATGAGAAGTGCGCTGAGTGCTCGAAAATCCTGAAATTTTTCATTCATGCTCCCTTACTCACGAGAGATGATGATCGTTGA
>NW_023240270.1:0-1267 GCF_002007445.2 Ailuropoda melanoleuca
AATTTTAAATTGGGTCGGGGGGCGGAGAAGGGGAAGGGAGGAAGGCGGGGGTGGGGAGCCATCACTGGGCATCATTCATAAGCCACACACTGGGCCCTTCATCGGGCCCAAAACTCACCCTTGTAGCTACGCAAAGATTTATTGAAGCCCCAGCGTGGGCTCATTTATTTTCCTCCAAACCGATTTGAAAAGACCGTTTGCATCTGCCCTGGAGGAAAAAAAAAACAAAACAAAATGTGCTTATTTGGCAAACTTTGTTTGAAAAATCTGCTTGTCCCCAAAGAAGTGACTGCGTGTTTCGTCGGGGCCCGGGGCTGTGCATGTTAGGGAGGGGACGGTTGTGATTCGGCCCTTCCCTATCATCTGCTGGCCAGAAAAAGCACCCAGAGAGCATAAACTCAGACACCCTTTCTTGCACATTAGGACCCACAAAGGCTATTACACTGGGGCCTTTTGCTCCAAGATCAAGCTCTCCTTGGGGCTTTATGAAGCTCCTGTAGGGGCAGCTGTGCCCAGACAGCTGTGAAATGCAAAGAAAAGTATAAAGCTGAGTAGGGGGGGGAAAGGCAACAAGAATCTCAAACATCAGCTAACCTTGATAAAGGGGTAACAGTTCTATTTACTCTCCCCAGAAAAGAGAAATGTCACCCATGAATAAACTCTGACCATCTTCATATCCATAATATACAAAGAGCTTTTATAAATCAACAAGAAAGAAAAGCACAATAATGGAAAAATGGGCTAAATGTACAACTGGGTAATTCATAAAAGGAAAACATGGACCATAAAAACAGGTAGGAAAACGTTGAACTGTACCAACAATCGGAGAAATGCAGCTTCCAGGACTGACAGCTCAAGTACCATTTTGCTCGCAGTGAACAGGCCAAGAGGCAGAAGAATGATAACTCAGCCTGGTGAGATCTGGAGAGCAGACGCACAGCCGTGGGACCTAGCACGGGACCCCATTCCCAGACACATGCCTCTCCAGCTCAGACCCAGGCGTGCTCTCTGATCCAGCTCAGCTCTAGGAGTTCAAGGATGAGCACCGAGGTTTGGCTCCAAGGGTCCAGGCACTAAGCCTCATCTAAACTGCCCGCAGAGCGAGAAGGGCTCCTCCCTGGGCTCTCCAGCCTCAGCCCGGGCAGCGGGCCTCCCAGGAAGCCGTGGCTGTGCGTCTGTCCCGAGGGAGTGTGCGCTCCTGGTCTCGTGGCTGCAGAGATGCGTGCTAGAAACAGTGGGTGGGAGCCAACCGGCTGAAGGTGAGGAC
>NW_023240271.1:0-1267 GCF_002007445.2 Ailuropoda melanoleuca
CTTACCCTATGATCCAGAAAATAAAAAAGCATGCCAAGAAAAGAAATAATTATAAAAGGCCAGAGGTAAACACATTGGTACACAGTAGCTGAAGTTGGCCTTTAAAGTCAGTTTTGACTTTCCAAATGAACAAAGGAAAAAGGGAATTGAGATCAGGCACACAGCGCACATTGTTCATAAGATGAAAGGCCCACTAGACTTATAAAACTGAACATAATCTTACCAGAGGACCAAGCAATTGTGTTTCTTGGTATTTACCTGAAGGAGTTGAAAACTATGTCAACAGGAAGCTGCACATAGATGTTTACAACAGCCTTATTCATAATTGCCGAAACTTGGAGGCAACCAAGATGTCCTTTAGCAGGTAACTGGATAAATAAACTTTAGTACATGCAGACAATGGAATATTATTCAATTCTATAAAGAGATGAGCTATCAAGCCACAAAAAGACATGGGGGAAATTTAAGTGCACATTGCTAAGTGAAATAAACCAACCTGAGAAGGTTACATATTTTATGATTAAAACTATGTGAAATTTTGGAGAAGGTAAAACTGTGAAGACAATAAAAAGATCAGTAGTTTCCAAGTATGGGTGGTAGGAATGCGGAAGAGATGAACAAGAAAAACACAAGATTTTGAGGGACCTAAAACTACTCTATATGATATTATAATGGTAGATACATATCATTATATATTTGTACAAACCCGTTGGACGTACAACACAAAGAGTGAGCTCTTAGGTAAACTGTGGACTTTGGGTGGTTATGATGGCTATGTTAATGTAGGTTCATCCTTGGTAAAAAAAAAATAATGTACCACTCTGGTGAGTGATACGGAAGTGGAGGAGGCTATGCATGTGTGGGCAGTGAGTATTTGGGGAGCCTCTCTACCTTTCCTTCAGTTTTATTGTAAACCTAAAACTGCTTTAGAAATTGTCTTTAATCATAATTTTAAAAAAGTATGGCCTCCCTGCTCACCCTGCTTAGGCTCTGACATCCTCCTGTAAAGTTTGCTTATCTCTTCCCCTGTGGATACTTACCTTGTTCTGTCATACTTCAAGATGTCAAGATTGAATTGTTCAGAAAGAGAGGAAGAAAGTAGGAGAAGTGAGGGCAGCATGGTTTTCTCTTTCGGGGGTAGGGGAATTCTCAAGCTAATTGTAAAATCTATGTGTAAATATAACAGAATAGGAATAGTGTTGCATGGTGCACTGGGTGTTATACGCAACTAATGAATCATCGAACTTTACATCAGAAACCAGGGATG
>NW_023240272.1:0-1267 GCF_002007445.2 Ailuropoda melanoleuca
TTCTTTCTTTCTTTCTTTCTTTCTTTCTTTCTTTCTTTCTTTCTTTCTCTGTCCTCTCTCTGTGAAAAGGGGTCCCTCTCCTCCATGGCCCACATATTTCTCCATCAATTCACATCACTGCACCTTGTACCTGCCACATTCTTTCCCTCTAATTGTATAGATTGTTCTCTTAATCCTCAGATCAATTTCTTAGGTGTTCAAATGATTTTAGGTTGATCTAGCTGTGTTTGAGGGATGAGGCAAGCCCAGGGTCCCCATATTACTCTGCCATCTTTGCAGTTTGTCTGTAATCTTATTATTCTTATGTCTTAGTTCCCTTTAAAATTTTCTGTGATGTTTAAACACAGAAGGGTAGAATTCCCTGCTAAGGGTTTTTAGTAGATATTTTAAATGAGAAATTACCAGAAAAATTGCTTGGAAGCTTCCAATCTAGAATTCAAGAAAGATTTTTATGTTTATCAACCATTTTCTGAGTGTATGAGGAAACAGAAAGTTCCACACACTCAGGCCCACCTGATCTTCAAGAATGTATTCAATTAACAAGCTTCTATTCACAACTGCTATATGCCAAAAACTGCATTAGACTCTGATGAAAAATATAAGTCACACATAATCTCTATCCTCAAAGAGTTCAAAATCTAGTAGAGGAGACAAGTAAACAGAAAATTACAACTCAACGTGGAAAGGAATAAATAAAGATATGAGCAAAATTCAGTGCAAATATATTGAGCGAAGTGTGGGTTGTAGCTTGTTCTGGTGGACCAAGTAGGACTGACATTCAAACTATTCTTAAAAAAGGAGTAGGTGTTTGAGTGACAAAGAGAAAAAAGAAGAATATTCAAGACAGACAGGGTTATGCCAGGTTTGACGACATGAGAGGAAACAGCGTCTTTCTCATTTAAGATTCCAAAAAAGAGTTCTAGTTAGGGTTCTTCTGGTTGCAATGCAATCTAGGAAAATGTCTCAGCAAGGTAAAGAATCAAGGCATCAGTGAGGACCGGCCACCCTCCCCTGCCTGTATCCCCCATATCATCTTTTTGCTTCTCCAGCTGCTCTTTCATCCTCTTCTCTCTCCTGTCCAACATCTTCTGAGTCCCCACTACCTGATAAATCTGTGATGATAATGACCCCATGCCCCAACTTATCTAACTTTCAGGTCAGGCATCCACCACTGCTTTTGTGTCCTCCTTCAAATTCCTGACAGAGAATATCTAATCAGCCCAGCTGAGTTTTCAGACACGTCTACTGAACATAAAAGTGTCACCTG
>NW_023240273.1:0-1267 GCF_002007445.2 Ailuropoda melanoleuca
TTTTTTTTTTTCTAATGCATTATGTGCAAATATACTCCAAGAGCTCTGGCTGAAGTGGTAGCAGGGTTTCTAAAAATCTCAGGGATTATACAGCACCTGTAAAGATTTCACAAATTGCAGTTCAATCATACTTTTAAGGAAATCAACAAGGAAGAGTTCAAAACTCAGCATTGATAAGGTCATTAGCCCCAGAAAAAAGCCTTGACTACAAAAGCATTGTTTTCATGCTGGTTCACTCACCAAATCTCTATATGCTTGGATACTAACATGCCAATTTTCAGTCTAGGCCTGTAGGTTTCAGCTGAATCAGGGATCTGCACTGAAGGATTTTAAAATGTTCTCTCAACCTAGAACATCCTGAGTTTAACAATGCAAGTTTGTCTCTGATTCATGCTCATGATACCTTCTTCAACTTTCCTTTTAAGTATAAGTCAGTGTGTGGTTGCAAGAGGAAGGGGAGGTGGTGGGAAGTTTGTATATGCATGGTAGTAGGAGGCTGTGTGATTTGGCTCACCACATCAGAAAGCTATGCACCGAAATCTCATTTGCTGACTTAGTTTTGGGTTTACTGTGGGATCGAGATAAGGCAAATCCTCAGCTCTTGATCTGTTTCATTATCAGTAAAATTTGAGAAGTTTTGATCTACATTCATGGGTAAAAGAACAGAGATTATGGGTAAATACATAATTTCTCCTCATTGTTCTGTCCTTAGAATGTCAGATGAGAAGGCCTCCTAAGAAGACATCACTGTAGAAAAAAAAAATGAATGAATGAAAAAATTTATCCCTGGGACTTAATATCTTCAAGGCTTGTCAAAAAGCCTTAGTATTATGGCATAATTTCCCAAGAAAAGAATATGGGTTTTGCCAATTAAATGAGACAGCTAATGTAATACAAGGATTAACTTGTGTTTTCATCTGTTATCCTACAATAATACAGAAGCAGATCCCTGGAGAATTTCAGATTTTGTGTGATAAAATCTGAGGTCTGGCAGTCTTTTCAATGGAGAATAGAGAAGTTAGTTGGTCTTGTTTTCCTGTGGGTAGATGAGGAATGAAGTGAAGGGAAAAATAGAGGAAAGGGACATTCAACAGAAAGTCTTTCATATATCCCCAAATTTGAGAATTGTTTTGGTTAAGTTTATCTCTCAAAGTGTAGCAATACCTCCAGAAAGTTAAATATATTGCTTTAATCAAATTGTTTCCCTCTTAGTTTAAGTTTTGAATACTGAGGGGTATCTGATGGGATTGTGGAAAAAGGGGAGGGA
>NW_023240275.1:0-1267 GCF_002007445.2 Ailuropoda melanoleuca
TTTTTTTTTTTTTGCACAGATATAAGATACTGCAAGATGTTTCAGATTATATTTTTCTCTTAAGGTCAATAAGAAGGTTAATGCTTAGCCATAGTCAGTTCAAGTAGAGTACGGGTGAAATGCCAGTTAAGCAGAATAATGACAATCCCTTACTAACCAAAATAACACAAAATAATTGCTTATTCTAACCAAGGCAGTCTTATTTTTAACCTATGACTGTAAGGACATAGTCAGGGATTTAGTTCTTTGGAAACCATGCCTTATTTTTCTTTTTTTGGTTGAAGTATTATGATCAAGGCTTTCATTCTCTAGAGAGAACTATTGCAATTTATAGCGATCTATATTTTACTAAAGGAGCTTGATTCAAAAAAGGCAACAGAGTTTTGTAATAAAAATGCACTTTGACTTTACTGAACTTGCTTATTATCTAGGAAAAAGATATGATCAAAATGTATTACATGTGTTCTACCATTAATTGTAGTAACTGTGATTATAATTAATTACAAGAAGATAAAAATCTTTTTCTCATATAATAGGGAATAAAATTATTTTCCTACTTTGTAGGCTTATGTTGAAGGCATAATTCAGTCTTTTAATAAGAAAGGTTGTATGGAATGCTGAAAATTACAAATCTGAAATACATTCTTACTAATTTTTTTAGAAGGTTAAATAGGCTACTCTTATGCAGATATTCTTCAATGTAATTGTGATGATAGTAGAATCAGTTTAAGTGATATTTCTTCTATAAAATTTCTACCACTGTAATTTTTCTAGATGATTATAAATTTCTAAAGTTAGGATTTTACTATGTTAAAGATAATAGTTTTTATTTTTTAAAAGATTTTATTTATTCATGAGAGAGAGAGAGCGTGCGCACAAGCACGAGAGGGGAGGGAAGGGCAGAGGGAGAAGCAGATTCCCTGCTAAGCAGGGAGACAGTTGATGGGTTTGACCCTAGGACCCAGAGATCATGACCTGAGCTGAAGGCAGATGCTTAACCATCTGAGTCACCCAGGCACCCCAATAAAGATAATATTTTTAAGGAAAAATAAGAATTGCAATTCTGAAGTGTTTTTAAAGGTTTATTTTACTTCTTTTAAATAGTTTAGTGTTTTCCTAATAAAGGTAATCTATAGGACTTTATGATTAAAATGAACAAGTTTGTCACTCAAACAACTGGTCGTGTGGATGTACGAATCACCCAAATAGGGTATTTAGAGACCAGGTGTGGGGAGAGGCAGAATGATGAGATGAGTTATGTAGATGG
>NW_023240276.1:0-1267 GCF_002007445.2 Ailuropoda melanoleuca
GGGGTTCCTGTCCCCCAAATGCTCAGAGGCGGTCAGACGCAGCGGGGTGATGCTGAAACCCTATGCCAAGCCCTCCACCTCCGAGCCGTAAACTTCCTGTGAAGGAAAACAGAAGGAGCCTCACGTGATCCTGTCATGGAATGGATGTGCGAGTCACATGGCCACGCCGAATAAACAGCGGGCTGGCCGGCCGGCCCGACCGCTCCTTGGACACATGCGTGCCCATCGCCCACCCCGCCCCTCAGCCCCGGCCGTCTCTGGGGAAATGACAAACACCGGATAGAACCGATGGGACCCCGGAGGCCGGATACCCACCATCGAGGACTGTTTATGTTTGAGGCCGTCCTGGAAGAAAAATGTGAGAACGCCTTTCCAGAACATGGTGGTCAGGCGAGGTCCGCCCGGGTGCCAGGGAAGCCACACAATAGGGGCAAATGCGTAGCGGAAGGATAGGGTGGGCACGGCCGACACCGGACAGGGAGCGGGACTGATTCGGCCTTTCCCTCCACGCTCTGCCCAGATGCTACAGAAGGGCAGCTCGGGTCTGTTCCCCAGCCTGGGACTCAAGGCCTGACCCTGTCCCCCAGCCCACCGAGTCATGTGAGCCAAATCCGGGTTAGCCTTGATTGGCAGTAAAAACACGGAGTTTTGGGGCCTCGGACCCTCCGGATGGATGCCCAGACATTCCGTGTGAGAGTTGTTGGTAAAGCACTTTCAGAAGCGGCCCTTTTATTTTAGTCCAGCTCAGATGCTGTGGTCCATTAGGGGGCAGGACGAGTGTCTCCTCGCGGAAGACTCGGACCTTTCGGTGCCGGGGAATCGGGAGGCCGATCATGTGACCTCCCAGTGACCTCCAAGAGAATCAGATGCAGACACGTCACTGTTACCGGCCTCACCTCTTAATAAGAACCAAATTTCTTGGGTATCCACCCAGAAAAACAAAGTCGATCCATTAAAAGTCAATGTCCAGTAAAACCCCGCCATGTGCAAAGCGCTGTTGGTTACAGCTCCCCGCCGCCCAAGGGAAAAGCCAGCGGCCTCTGTGAGCCGGGGAAGTCATCCTGGGCCCTCAGGACACTGGCGTTTGGGGACCGTCAGGCCTGTGTTCCTAGTAAGGGCTCTGCTTTGCACTCGCAACGCGGCTACAGCCATCGGCCTGGGCTTCCTCACCTGCGGAGCGGCCGTGGTCGTGGCGCCCACCTCGCTCAGGGGCGGCCGCGGAAACGACCGGAGGTGAGGCACAGAAGACGGGCGAGTCCGCACTGGG
>NW_023240277.1:0-164 GCF_002007445.2 Ailuropoda melanoleuca
CATTCTATGAGGCCAATATTACCTTGATCCCCAAACCAGGCAAAGACCCCATCAAAAAGGAGAACTACAGACCGATTTCTCTAATGAATATGGACGCCAAAATTCTCAACAAGATCCTGGCTAATAGAATCCAACAGTACATTAAAAGGATTATCCATCATGAC
>NW_023240277.1:445-564 GCF_002007445.2 Ailuropoda melanoleuca
CTTAAGATCAGGAACACGACAAGGATGCTCACTCTAGCCACTACTATCCAACATAGTACTAGAAGTCCTTGCAACAGCAATCAGAAAACAAAAAGGGATAAAAAGTATCCAAATCGGCA
>NW_023240278.1:0-1267 GCF_002007445.2 Ailuropoda melanoleuca
TTTATTTTTTTAAACCAGGAAATAGGCACTGGGCTGTTTGTTTCATTGAACATTCCCTGCAAAGTCGTCTGCGGCAGTATCTATTGTCTCTGCCGGCAACCGCGCTGCCGGCTAAGGTCACTTCAATGTGAATAGAAATGGAGGAATTCTGCCATGGACATTTGAAACACTATTTTTTTTTTCATAGTCATTTCCCACCATCTCTTTCCCCCTCCCTTCCAATATTCAAACATAAGCTCAGTACTTTCAGGAAGGAAGGAAAGCTACCCAGGAGGTATAAAATGAGCGTGATTCAAATGTTTTGTCAGCTGGAGTCCTAGCCAGCAACCAATTTCTACAAACTCTCATACGTTATTCAAATTATCATAATATTATTCAAATAATCATAACACAGCATTGGGTCTTTGACCTATTAATTATCCTTTCATCCATTCCCTCCCTGCTGCCGAGTTAATTAGTCAGATGGTGGGCTCTCTGCTTTATGTACATTATCTCAACCACGGAAAGCCACAAAGTTGTGTCAAGAACTGCAGAGAGAGTCATCCTTTTCCATCCTAATAATCATGTATGCAAATTATTTTGTAATCTTTTCCCCTCTGGCTAATAGCCTTCCTGTTCAGAGGAGAGTCGACTTCCCTTCATTCCTTTCCCACTGTCTGTGTGCATTTGTATTTAAGAAGAAATGAGTGGCAGCCAGCCACCACCAGGCTCGACAGCATTCTTGCCCTAGTTTTCCTTCTCCTTGAAATAGAGGAAAACACTTCTTGGACATGTGGAATTCTCTTCATCGTGTCCTCTGTACCCCAAAGCCGTGATTGAATGTTCTTGATCGGCACCAGCCGTGGGATATGGTCCTGTCCCCTGCCACACCAGCGCCACCCAGCTCATCATTCAGAAACCTGATCCCCCGCAGTTCAGGGTGGCTTCCCGAAATTCCTTTCTTGTGCGCTCGTACTGCTCACTCTATGACATCAGCCTCAGTAAGTAAACATCAAGCTACATATTGCATGTCAGAAATGCCATGAGGGTGCTAAATTTTTTTTATATAAATCTAAACAAACTGAATGGATTTTCTGTCAAGCTTTTTATTTTTTAAGAATACAAGAGTCCCTTTCAGATGGGCAAGGGAGATTATTTTTATAAAGGCAAGATTGAAATTAGCATAGTTTTCTTTTCCATTCTATCAGTGAAAGTTGAGCCAGGAAAACAGAAAGCACTCGAGGTATTTTCAAATAGAGGAACTCTGATGCAGTGAGAGACTGACACC
>NW_023240279.1:0-1267 GCF_002007445.2 Ailuropoda melanoleuca
TGTGTGTGTGTGTGTGTGTGTGTGTGTGTGTGTGTGGTACTTTCCTTTTATCATAGCAACCATGCTGTTTTGTGATGTAATGATGTCCTTGAAAGGAATGTAGCAGGATCTAATACTGAAACTGAATACCTCAGGTGGGGTCCAGGACTTCACCAGCATTGCCTTTTTCCTCCTAAATTCAAAATACCCTGTATGGCCTTTGTGGGTTTGCCGTGGTACCCATGTTACTAGTATATTAACCGACTCCAGGGTGGATTTGAACAGATCATGTAAAAGTAAAACGTTCCTTTTCCCTTTGAACTTTTGCTTATGGGCCTGATTTACAAGCTTGTTTCAGAAGCGTTTCTAGTAAAATTTGGTTTATGCAAACGAAACTCAAGGCTCTGATTTTTAAGTTCTGATGAGTGAGATAATCCAGCATGGCAGGCCTCACAGGAGCCAGTCTTTGCCTGGGAAGGAGTGGACAACGTGGTGGGGCCCCCACACGGAGAGAGGGGAAGGGCCGAGGGGTTCGCCTTCTGTGGAAGTGTGAAGGACTGACCCAAGCACTTGTCTAAAAAAGCTTTTTGCCAGTTGTCAGAGCGTCTTTTCATGGGGATCGCATGGTGTCTTGTGTGTGGTCTGTGGGTATGCTCTGATTCCCTACTGCTGCCCGGGCCGGACGCGTGGACCCGACCCGGATCTGGAGGCCAGAGCAGCCGTAGAGGCCCTGGGCCCTGCGGTCCCCAGTGCGGCTCTTCCTCAGGCAGCCTCCTTGCTCCGCTGGCCTCAGAGCCGGCTGCGGCTCCCTGCCTCCATTCCAGTCCAGTCTGCTCTGTAACTGCTCTCGACAGGACTTCGTGTGTATTCAGTGGTTCGGTCTTACGGGATATTTGGTTTTTAAATAAAAATTGATGACCTTGGGGTCATTCTTGACTCCTCTTTTTCTCTCACAACTGGCAGTCTGTTCACAAATATTGTTTACCTTTGATACCTATCTTGAAGTCAGCCACTGCTCCCCACTTTTACTGTTGCTCCCCCAAACGCAAGCCACCTTTGCCTCACCCTGGGTCTGCTCCTGCGGCCTCTGGGTGGCCTCCCTGGTTCCACGCCAGCCTCTTGAAGGGAGTTCTCCATGGGGTGAGGGGTGATGCCTCCAAAGGGCCTTAGAGGCACACATTTCTCTGCTTGGACCCTTCCAGGGCTAGCCACCTTCTCAGCATAACACTCACAGAACTCTCCGTGGGCTACCAGCGACCCCCCGCCCCCCCTCCCCCCGCACCTTGAC
>NW_023240280.1:0-790 GCF_002007445.2 Ailuropoda melanoleuca
GATGCTTCCAAGGCACATTCACCCAATGGGTTATCTGGGTCCCAAAAGAAACGCGGATGTTAGCTGAAGGTGTTATCCTGGACGCTCTTCTTTAATACCAATAAGAAGTGCTCTGGGACCTCGAAATTCTTGAACTTTTTCATTTATACTCCCTTATTTAAGTGAGATGATGTTCGTTGATAATTCCCTGGATTGTGTGGTGTCTCAGAGACCACTATGTGGCACTCTCGTCAGGCTTCCGGGAACACTTTCCCTCATGTTTCCCTATTCACGAAGGATGATGTTAGTGCTAAGACGGCCACTGCACAGTGTTGTTTCTGACAGAAATGTTTTAGGCATTTTCGTTCCATTGCCACCAGCAGTTTTGATAGGATTTNCAGTATTGATAGGATTTACCCATTAAGCAAACATTGCTTTGGAGGCTGATTTGACCAAATTATGTTTCTCAGTGCTGTGTTCATCGTGTTTCACTCACGGTAACAAAGCAACTTGATTTTGTTCCACGTTGTATAAGGCCGCTGTGACTCAAGGGCTTTATCTTTGCACTTTGTTTCTTGGTCCTAAGTGCTGGATACTTACAAGGCACATACACCCAATGGGGAATCTGGGTCCCAATTGAAAATGCGGATGTTAGCTGGAGGTGTTTTCCTGGACGCTCTTCGTTAATACCAATAAGAAGGGTGCTGAGTCCTCGAAATTCTTGAACTTTTTCATTTATACTCCCTTATTTAAGTGAGATGATGTTCGTTGATAATTCCCTGGATTGTGTGGTGTCTCAGAGACCACTATG
>NW_023240280.1:939-3592 GCF_002007445.2 Ailuropoda melanoleuca
TGTTTTGGGCCTTTTCGTTCCATTGCCGCCAGCAGTTTTGACAGGATTTCCCCAGGGAGCAAAATTTACGTTGGAAGCGGGTTTTGGCCGAATTCTGTTTCACAGTGCTTTGTTCGTCGTGTTTCACTCACGGTACCAAAGCACCTTGATTCCTGTTCCACCTTCCATAAGGCCGTCGTGACTTCAAGGGCTTTCCACTCACACTTTGTTTCTTGGTTCTAAGGGCTGGATCCTCCCCAGGCCCCTACACCCAATGTGGAATCGGGGTCCCCAGTGAAAAGGCTGCTATTCGCTAGAGCTGTTTTCCTGGACGCTCTGCTTTATAACCAATGAGAAGGGCGCTGAGTCCTCGAAAATCCTGAACCTTTTCATTCATGCTCCCTTACTCACGAGAGATGATGATCGTTGATATTTCCCTGGACTGTGTGGTGTCTCAGAGACCACTGTGGGGCACTCTCGTCAGGCTTCCGCGACCACTTTCCCTCATGTTTCCCTATTCACGAAGGGTGATGATAGTGCTAAGACGGTCCCTGTACGGTGTTGTTTCTGACGGACGTGTTTTGGGCCTTTTCGTTCCATTGCCGCCAGCAGTTTTGACAGGATTTCCCCAGGGAGCAAACATTTCGTTGGAAGCGGGTTTTGGCCGAATTGTCTTTCTCAGTGCTGTGTTCGTCGTGTTTCACTCACGGTACCAAAGCACCTTGATTCCTGTTCCACCTTCCATAAGGCCGTCGTGACTTCAAGGGCTTTCCACTCACACTTTGTTTCTTGGTTCTAAGGGCTGGATCCTCCCCAGGCCCCTACACCCAATGTGGAATCGGGGTCCCCAGTGAAAAGGATGCTGTTCCCAGGAGGTGTTTTCCTGGATGCTCTGCTTTATTACCAATGAGAAGGGCGCTGACTCCTCGAAAATTCTGACGCTTTTCATTCATGCCCCTTACTCATGAGAGATGATGATCGTTGATATTTCCCTGGACTGTGTGGTGTCTCAGAGACCACTATGGGGCACTCTCGTCAGGCTTCCGCGACCACTTTCCCTCATGTTTCCCTATTCACGAAGGGTGATGATAGTGCTAAGACGGTCCCTGTACGGTGATGTTTCTGACGGACGTGTTTTGGGCCTTTTCGTTCCATTGCCGCCAGCAGTTTTGACAGGATTTCCCCAGGGAGCAAACATTTCGTTGGAAGCGGGTTTTGGCCGAATTGTCTTTCTCAGTGCTGTGTTCGTCGTGTTTCACTCACGGTACCAAAGCACCTTGATTCCTGTTCCACCTTCCATAAGGCCGTCGTGACTTCAAGGGCTTTCCACTCACACTTTGTTTCTTGGTTCTAAGGGCTGGATCCTCCCCAGGCCCCTACACCCAATGTGGAATCGGGGTCCCCAGTGAAAAGGCTGCTGTTCGCTGGAGGTGTTTTCCTGGACGCTCTGCTTTATTACCAATGAGAAGGGCGCTGAGTCCTCGAAAATCCTGAACCTTTTCATTCATGCTCCCTTACTCACGAGAGATGATGATCGTTGATATTTCCCTGGACTGTGTGGTGTCTCAGAGACCACTATGGGGCTCTCTCGTCAGGATTCTGCGACCACTTTCCCTCATGTTTCCCTATTCACGAAGGGTGATGATAGTGCTAAGTTGGTCCCTGTACGGTGCTGTTTCTGATGGACATGATTTTTGCCTTTTCGTTCCTTTGCCAACAGCAGTTTTGATAGGATATACCCAGGAAGCAAACATTTAGTTGGAAGCGGGTTTTGGCGAAATTTGGTTTCTCAGTGCTGTGTTCGTCATGTTTCACTCACGGTACCGAAGCCCCTTGATTCCTGTTCCACCTTCCATAAGGCCGTCGTGACTTCAAGGGCTTTCCCCTCACACTTTGTTTCTTGGTTCTAAGGGCTGGATCCTCCCCAGGCCCCTACACCCAATGTGGAATCGGGGTCCCCAGTGAAAAGGCTGCTGTTCGCTGGAGGTGTTTTCCTGGACGCTCTGCTTTATTACCAATGAGAAGGGCGCTGAGTCCTCGAAAATCCTGAACCTTTTCATTCATGCTCCCTTACTCACGAGAGATGATGTTCGTTATTATTTCCCTGGAGTGTGTGGTGACCTAGAGAGCACTATGGGGCACTCTCCTCAGGCTTCCGCGACCAATTTCCTTCATGTTTCCCTATTCACGAAGGGAGATGATAGTGCTAAAACGGTCCCTGTACGGTGTTGTTCTGACGGACCGTGTTTTGGGCCTTTTCGTTCCATTGCCGCCAGCAGTTTTGACAGGATTTCCCCAGGGAGCAAGCATTTCGTTGGAAGCGGGTTTTGGCCGAATTGTCTTTCTCAGTGCTGTGTTCGTCGTGTTTCACTCAGGGTACCAAAGCACCTTGATTCCTGTTCCACCTTCCATAAGGCCGTCGTGACTTCAAGGGCTTTCCCCTCACACTTTGTTTCTTGGTTCTAAGGGCTGGATCCTCCCCAGGCCCCTACACCGAATGTGGAATCGGGGTGCCCAGTGAAAAGCCTGCGGTTCGCTGGAGGTGTTTTCCTGGATACTCTGCTTTATTAACAATGAGAAGGGCGCTGAGACCTCGAAAATCATGCCCCTTTTCATTCATGCTCCCTTACTCATGAGAGATGATGATCGTTGATATTTCCCTGGACTGTGTGGT
>NW_023240281.1:0-1048 GCF_002007445.2 Ailuropoda melanoleuca
AGAATCAGGGGATGTACTGTATGGTGATTAACATAATATAATAAAATAAAATTAATAAAAAAAATAAAAAAATAAAAAAATGGGCAGAAGGTATGAACAGACACTTTTCCAATGAAGACATACAAATGGCTAAAAGACACATGAAAAAATGTTCAAAATCATTAGCNGAAAAAATGTTCAAAATCATTAGCCATCAGGGAAATTCAAATCAAAACCACACTGAGATACCACCTTACGCCAGTTAGAATGGCAAAGATAGACAAGGCAAGAATACAACAATTGTTGGAGAGGATGTGGGAAAAGGGGATCCCTCCTACATTTTTGGTGGAATGCAAGTTGGTACAGCCACTCTGGAAAACAGTGTGGAGCTCCCTTAAAAATTAAAAATTGAGCTACCCTATGACCCAGCCATTGCACTACTTGGTGTTTACCCCAAAGATACAGCCGTAGTGAAGAGAAGGGCCATATGCACCCCAATGTTCATAGCAGCATTGTCCACAATAGCTAAATCGTGGAAGGAGCCGAGATGTTCTTCAACAGATGACTGGATTAAGAAACTGTGGTCCTTATATACAATGGAATATTACTCAGCATCAGAAAGAACGAATTCTCAACATTTGCTGCAACATGGACGGCACTGGAGGAGATAATGCTAAGTGAAATAAGTCAAGCAGAGAAAGACAATTATCATATGATTTCTCTCATCTATGGAACATAAGAACTAGGAGGATCGGTAGGGGAAGAAAGGGATAAAGAAAAGGGGGGTAATCAGAAGGGGGAATGAAACATGAGAGACTATGGACTNGACAATTATCATATGGTTTCTCTAATCTATGGAACATAAGAACTAGGATGATCGGTAGGTGAAGAAAGGGATAACGAAAGGGGGGTAATCAGAGGGGGGAATGAAATATGAGAGACTATGGACTATGAGGAGCAAACTGAAGACTTCGGAGGGGAGGGGGTGGGGGAATAGGATAGACTGCTGATGGGTAGTAAGGAGGGCACATATTGCATGGTGCACTGGGTGTTATACGCAACTAATGAA
>NW_023240281.1:1134-1912 GCF_002007445.2 Ailuropoda melanoleuca
AAAAAAAAAGGAAAAAGCAGACAAAACATCGGTAACAATTGTGACCTAATTGACATATATGGAACATTCCATAATAAGTGCAGAATACATTATTTTCAAGTGGTCATAGACTATTTACCCAAATGGACGATATGTTGGGCCACGAATCAAGTCTACAAATTTTAAACCCTGAAATTAACTAGATTCTATTCTTAGACCACAGGGGAATTGAGCCACAGTCATAGCGAAAAGAAAACCAGGAAGTCCTTCAATGTTTAAAAGTTAAATGTAAGTTTGCTACATATCCTAAAGGTCAGAGAGGGAATCTCAATGGAAATTCTGAACCTTTTCTACATCAGGGCTCACACACAATGGCACATTATTTGTGAATCGCATTATAATAACCTAGACAGGAGTTGAGCCTTAAGTCAGAGTTCTGCCTGCCCCAGCCACACCTGGTAGCCTTGGCCTGTGGTCCCCCTCAGCTGTCCTTTCTGGTGGCCCTGAGCTAAGGGGGTCAACATGGCCATATGGAAATGGGAAGCTCCCCACTCCTAGTGATGACGGTTCCCCCTCCCCAGCTGCCCTTTCTGGTGGCCATGAGCTAAGGGGGTCAACATGGCCGTACGGCAATTAGAAGCTCCCCACTCTCAGTGATGAAGTGGCTATCATATCGTCCTCACCAGTCCAATAACATGATTTCTGAGTGAAATATGACACAATAACAGCTTCTTGGCCTTCCCTCAGGTTTGAAAATCATCTTGTGAGTCGTCTATTAGAAATATGGATTCAACATGTG
>NW_023240282.1:0-1268 GCF_002007445.2 Ailuropoda melanoleuca
AAAAAAAAAAAAAAATCATGGGCAGGCTCCAGGACAAGAACCTGGAAACAGAAACATTTCTCTAAAAAGTTATATTCCCTGAAGAAGCTACTTGCTCCATAAACGTGTTAAGGGGAAAACTCATCCAGGAAGTGTCTGAGCATCTATCTAGTGACTTGTACAGTTATCAAATCTCTGCAGTTTTTCTGGAACCAGGGTCAAAGCATTGGGTCAGTGCAGCAAGGATGGCTCCTATTCTAAGATCATCCCATCACAGTGTTTTAATAATTCTCCATTGTTTCTTGTGCTACTTTCCCCCCTTTACCATTTCAGTCTATTCATCTCTAAATAAAGACCACAGCATGAGAAAATTATCCAAAAAAAGAATTGTGGGATTATTAATAGACAAGTAACAGATCAGCAAATGTTTGTGATTATTCATTCTCCCAGCAATGGAGAAGAGAGATAATAGAAAGACATAGACTTGAAATTATTGAATAGAGGTGTTATAAATAATAGAAATCCATAGTTGCAAAAACATTCATTTTCACATCTTAGCCCCTCGAATGCTGTCCTGAGCTGCCAACTAGTAGCAAAGGAGGTTGAGTCATACCTCACACCTTTCTTTGGTCACCCACCCACCCATCTGATTATGCACCAAATTAGTTGTTAGCAAGTAAAAAGAAGTAAGAGGCTTAAGCGGTTCACACTGTAAATAATCAGCCCCTGATTTGCTGTCTTTGCAAAATTCAAGATAGATAGATAGATAGATAGATCATAGATAGAAAGATAAATAAAGGGAGATGCCAAATATCAACTGTCTTTTCATGCCCTCTCAACTTTGAAGTTAGTTAAGATTTAAAAGCAGACATAATTAAGTTTCCTGCTATTAATTCCATCATCCAAAAGTATGGGTCAGGATTTCTCAACTTTGACACTACTGGCATTTGGGGCCAAGTAATTTTTTGTTGTAGGAGCTGCCTGTAGGATATCTGGCCATATTCCTGGTCTCTGCCCACTAGCATGCCCCTGAGTTGTGATAACCAAAAATATCTCTAGACAATGTCAAATGTCCTGGGAGGGAGATAGGCCCAGTTGAGAACCACCAGTATAGCTTCCCCCTGTACCAACTGTAAGTCACTTCTCCATAATTCTTCCTGCTATAAGAAAAATCCCAGCAAAGTCAACATAGATTGCCTGAGTGTTCCTCTCTTCATTTTGTTTTCTGTCTTTGTCTGGCTTTCTCACTCTCTCCACACACACACACACACACACACACACACACACAC
>NW_023240283.1:0-1268 GCF_002007445.2 Ailuropoda melanoleuca
AAAAAAAATGTGAAGACACTCAGAATGGCAGTAAGTCACAGAGGGTACCTAATATATGGTTGTCTGGTAACTGAATTTCTACCATCAACTGGTTTTCTGCTGTTTGTGTTTGAAGTATTTCCAAAAGATCTCTCAGAAGTAAATTAAAACTGAGAATTCACACCAGGGTACCGGGGTTTTTCACACTAGCTATCCTAATACAGGTTTCCCCTGCTATCCCAAAGTGGAGTGCTTCCTATAAAACCTTCTATAGGTCAAAATGGTATAAAGCAAATAAGTGATTACCATTAACTTACATGGAAAATTTTTATGCATTCCTAGACCTTAGATATAACCTCTCTTAGGCTTTTCTGATACCTTGGGACACATCTTGCAAACAAATGCACAGACTAAATGGAAATAAAGCACAGGTGCTCACAGACACAGTTCAAAGCTAAGGGGCTTGATGCTGACATGGTTAGTGTGGTTTCAGGGGAAGGAGCTTGGGGGCACCACTTACTGCTTTCGGTGCTCGCTGTCTCCATCATGGCTCCGTGCCATGTTTGTTTGTTTTTTTTTTTAAATAAAAGTGAAAATCTTCAGATTTCTCTAAGTGAGTGAAAACAGGTTAAATGTAGGTCTTTTGTAAAAGTGAAGCGGTGTAGTGTGAACTTTCAAAAAATGTGAGGATATGCTTCAGACTCCACCTACTTAAATTTACAACCTTAAAAAAAATTGCCATTTACATTTATGCTTTTTTGGTTTCCAATATCAGAAGTTGTATATGTTTGTGTAGCTGGTAAAATTTAAAAAAATTGAGCAATGAAACCTAAATTTGCTTCATGGTTGAACCAGATGCCCTTTGAAACAATGTCCAACATTAAAACCCCAGTTTTCTGATTTTGTTTGCCTTAAGTAAAATCATCATGTAACTGCATTTTATCTGGCATTTAGTCAATTATTTTTAAAATATTTACAATTTATAATACTTTGATTGCAATTCCTAGATGAATTTACTTAATATTCTTCCTTGTTTCGTGTTTCTTAGTTTATGCTGAAAGTTTGAGAGAGAAGATGTGGATGGGCAATATCTTGAAGAGTCTCAATAGAATATTATAAGTAGAGGAAAATTTAATGTTCTGTTGTGTGTGTCTGTGTGTGAATCACCTAGTCATCATATATGTACTATGTGTCATACTCTAAGTTATAGTCCTTAATTTTATTGAAGAATAAAACATAAAAGTTACATATAGCAAGTCCTTAAAGGGAAAAATTACCAGAGTTTTTTT
>NW_023240284.1:0-1268 GCF_002007445.2 Ailuropoda melanoleuca
CTATTGTAGATGGGATTGTATTTGTAATTTCCTTCAGATTATTCATTGTCATTGTACAGATTGTGTGTTGATTTTATACTGTACAACTTTGCTGAATTTATTAGTTCTAATAGGTTTTTCATGGAATCTTACTGTTTTCTACATATAAGATCATGTCATCTGTAAACAGAGATAGTTTTACCACCTCCTTTCCAATTTTGGATGCCTTTTATTTCTTCTTGCCTAATTGCTCTGGCTGGGACTTCCAGTATAGTTTTAAGTAAAAGTGTCAAGAATGGTCATTCTGCCCTTATTACTGGCCTTAGAGGGAAAGCCCTCACTTTTTCACCGTTGAGTATGATGTTAGACGTGAGCTTTAGTATATGGGTTTTATTATGTGGAGTTAATTTTCTTCTAGTTTAGTTTGTTGAGTGTTTTCATCATGAAAGAATCCAGGATTTTGTTAAATGCCAACAAAAGCAGGCCCTAGCATGACCATTTTGATCAAAGAACCAATGAATGAAGCTTCTCTCTGGCCTGCTCTAGGGTCACATGGACTCACATCTCTGCTCTCTCTTGGCAGATTGAGTTCTGCTGTGGTTGGATTTAGCCCATAACTGGTGCCATCGGGGATGCCCTCAGCTCCACTACTCAGTTATCGGGCTGTCCGTGGGACAGGGTATCTGAGAGGGGAATATAGGACAAAGGGGGGGGGATATGATGAGCATCTTTGGTATAGTATCTTTCTTTTGGAATATATGAATTCTAGGAGGATTTGTTGGCAATTGTATTTTAAAACCATAAGAACTTAATTTTTAGTAAAATTAGTGGAGAATTAGGGCATTTCAATATGGAGGTAGTTGGAATAACAGTTTAATTTGGTGTTGGAGTATGAACAATGCACTGTTTCATTTTTCAGCATTAACAGGAACAAAATTTAAATGGTTGATGAAATCTTTAAATGGTTGATAAGACCTTCTGCCAACAAGAGTACAAGAAAATATTGCTGGCAGGATTATGAATTGTATTTTGGACACCAAATTGCATCTACGTATTGAACATGAAGATTTGTTCCATCACTTTTAACCTAGTCTTTTCACTTTGGGGAGTCTGTCCCCAAGATATAACTAGATGAAGGCATGTGTAAAATTATATTTTAATGTAGCATTTTTGGAGTAGCCAGAACAAACAAGCAAGCAAACAAAAAACTGCAGAACAGGGGCGCCTGGGTGGCTCAGTCGTTAAGCGTCTGCCTTTGGCTCAGGGCGTGATCCCGACATTCTGGGATC
>NW_023240285.1:0-1268 GCF_002007445.2 Ailuropoda melanoleuca
GGAAGGGACTGCTGGCTCCTCGGACCTGGAGGAAGGGCAAGAGATGAGCACCGACCGCCCAGGAACAGCCCCCCCAGGGCCTCCCCAACCCCGCAGCCCATAGGAGTAGAGCAAGGCGTGCTTCTTAACCCCAGGTGACGATCCTTGTGGAGGATCATGAGTCCTCAACCACAGAAACCCCCAGTGAATTGGCTCAGGCCAAAGCAGACAGAAGCCGTTGGTTCCGGACCTGGCCAGGTGATTGGAACGTGTGGCCAGAATGGAGGTCACTGGGGTCCCAGCGGCATGAAGGGCAAGCAGTGGGGCGGGGGTCTCCCAGCACCAAGGCCGCTAGCTCACCCCCACAAGGACACTTTCATGATGAGGGAAATGACTGGCTCTGGAAAGTCAGCTCAACTCTGTGTTCAGCCGGTCACAGAACACGGAGATGCAAAGTTCACCGTGGGCTCTAGCTAAAACTCAGCCGGCCCTCCCCAGCCCCCGCAGCAAGGGAGGGCTGCCAGCGGGGCTCTCCCCTCCCCCTCAGAGCGAGCGGTGCTCTCCCGGGGCCCGGTGGTGCCGTGGGTACTGGCTCCCGGAGGTGTGGGGGCCTGGCTTCTCCATCGCACTCGCAGTGTGGAGGCCCCACCGCCTCCACCGGCTGGGGACCCAGGCCCTGTCCTGGCAAATCTCGTTCTGATGGGGCAGGAGAGCAGACGTCTCAGATGGACCAAAGGACGCTGGGAAAGCCCAGAATCCCTCCTTCCCTCCGTGACAACAGATCCTAACTGACGGCTCGCTTGCTCCTCTGGGTCTCTGCGTCCTGGTGTGTTTAGGAAATGAGGTGACACTCGTAAGGGACCTGTGGCTCATTTGGGACAGGTCGTTTCCCCTCCAAAACCGCTTGTCGCTGTGGGAGTGATCTGGAGCTCTGGGGCTTTGGAATTGCCTGGAAAGCCTGGAAATGAGACCCAGGCCCCCTTTCTGCGTGGTCTCGGGGTCCGTGGATGCGCCCCGAGTGGCCAGGATCCTGTACAAGGTACTTGCAGAACTCAGTTCACTGTGCTTGATGGTGTGAGTCCTCTGACGTCGTGGAGGAATTCTGCATCTGGTGGTTTTCAGTGAACGCCTTGCTCTTGGAGCAGTTTAAAATCACCGTTCTGTGTCTTCCCCAAGGTCCTTGAGCCTCCTGTCCCGAATTATTGCCTTGGCCAAAGCCCTGAGTGGAGCTGCCATGCTTTCCGTAGCTGGTCGCAGGGGCCCCGGGCAGGGTGCTCCCCTCACTCCTT
>NW_023240286.1:0-1268 GCF_002007445.2 Ailuropoda melanoleuca
ACAATAGCAGCAGAGCTTAGAGTGATGTGGGTCCATGCCAATGAATGTAGGCAGCCTGCAGACACCTATAGATGGTACAAAAGCAAGGACAAAGATTTTCCCTTAGAGCCTCCAGAAGGAAAGTTGTCCTGCCAATCTATTTTAGACTTCTGACCTCCAGAAATATAAAAGTATAAGTGGGTGCTCCTGTAAGCCACTAAATTTACAGTAATTTGTTACAGCAGCCATAGGAAACTTATACAACCATATTCAGCATTTTAAAATAAAAGAATGAATTCTGCTGTTGCACTTCTAGGAAAATATTACAGTTTAATATCTATGACAAAATACCTGGAGGTATTATCTAGATAAATTGGTTTTACCTAACTTAATAAATGCTCAAACTATCTGTATTGGTCATATAAATAAAAGTTCAATCTACACCATTTTCCTCCATTTTAAAAAAGAAATAATAGAAGACTAGACACTGTCCAGCCTTTAAAAGGGAAACTTTTCAGTGGCCTATTCTTCTTTCCACCTCTAAAAGTAGTAAAATAAAAGGTCTTCCCCTAAAATGAGGATAAAATTTCTGGCTCCATTGGGAAAAACATAAAAGTATTTGTATATTACCACTTACTTCTTTAGAACAAATGTAAAAGCATTTCTTGAGCAGAGTAAATGCATAAATATTGTCTTGACAAAAGGAACTGAGATTGGTAGTCCTTCAAAGAAACTTGCAGTCATTGCAGTGGCAGTAAAATATTGCATACCCTCTTAAAAGCTGAGATAACAATGTTTGAAATATGTATGTGAAAGCCTTTGAACATGCATCACATGAAAGGGATCACAGCCACAAGAACAGAAAGCATTCAATTCTGAAGTACTCTGAGTTTTGTCAATGAAAAAGAGAAGAGATTTTAAAATTTTTAATGTATGGGAACATTTTTCAGGGCAGCAATGGAAAGTGTTAAAATGCTGATGCATGTGAACAAAGATGAGATAATTCATTGTCATTGGTAAGTGAAAAAAAGATAGTGTATGAAGAGAAGCAAATGTGTTTCTCAAAGTGAGTAATAACTCTACAACTGCATAGTCAAATTGGTAATCCTGACCAGAATAACTGCAGGGACTGGATAGAAAACTAGTAAAATTTTGGGGCGCCTGGGTGGCACAGCGGTTGAGCGTTTGCCTTCGGCTCAGGGCGTAATCCCCGCGTTATGGGATCGAGCCCCACATCGGGATCCTCTGCTGTGGGCCTGCTTCTTCCTCTCCCACTCCCCCTGCTTGTG
>NW_023240287.1:0-1268 GCF_002007445.2 Ailuropoda melanoleuca
GGGTTTTTTTTGTTCCGTTTTGTTTGTTTGTTTGTTTCCTGTATCTGGTCCCAGTTTCAGTGCGGGCCATCCAGAAAAGTGTTGGGACCAGGTTCTTGACAGAGTGTAGTTCTTCAACAGTTGTTCTGGTTTGCTCTTTCAGCTTTTCTATCTCTTCTTGAGTCCATTTTGATCATCTGTGTTTTTCTAGACATTTTATTCAGGTGTTCAAAGTCATTAATGTGTTTGTATAATTCTGTCCCTTCTTTTTCATACCCAAATTTGGATATTTGTGCTTTGTCCAACTCTATTTCTTTCCCGTTTCCCTTCCTTGCCTCCTTGTTCGTTTTTTCTTTTCTTTTCTTAGTTTATTTTTGTTTTCCTTAATGGGGCTAGTTAATATTCCCTCCCCTCTCCTCCCCTCCCCTCCCCTTCCCTTCCCTTCCCTTCTCTTTTCTTCCAAAGATCCACCTTCTATACCAGGAGCAATTGTATGCTGCTTTTCTGTTTTAACTTCTTACTTTGCTTATGATTCTATGTCCAATGTTCTTTTTGTGACTTCACTTTTTAAAAATTTATTGAATAGAATTCTTAGTGCACCTGTTTCTATTATCACATTTGTTACTAAAAATATTCATGGCTACAGATTTTTCTAGGATTACAGCTCTAACACTATCCCAAAGATTTTAACAAGGAGTGCTGTTTTAGGGGAGTTCCTTGATCTATCTTAAGCTTTATTTTGATCAAAGTATTGTTTAGGAAAGAGCTTTTCAAATTCCAGAATTGTTCCTTGTCATTAGCAATGACTGGACTTCTGTTAGGTGTTTCTAGTTTGACTCTTGATGTTTTGGCAGGTGGCTTCTGGCATCGTTCATTTTTTTTTAATTCGAGATTTTCTTTGTAAAATACTGTAAGAAAAGTGGACCATAGAAAAGGATGTAAACTTTCTGTTTACAAGGCATGGAGACGTATTCATATATAAATTAAGTACATGTGTTTATGTAAGTATATGTATGTTTTATACAATCAATTAAATTAATTATATTACTTGAATTCTCTGTATTTTATTTACCCTTAATTTCTTTTTCCCCCATCCTTAATTTCTTGACATACAAGATTAAATAAGAGCTACAGTAAAGTCTTCTAATGATTTTGTGTTTTGCTAGATTTACTCTTTTATTTAGTCTGACTTTCTCTTTATTTATTAATGCTATACTATTTTTTTTAAAGATTTTATTTATTTATGTGACAGAGAAACAGCCAGCGAGAGAGGGAACACAGCAGGGGAG
>NW_023240288.1:0-1268 GCF_002007445.2 Ailuropoda melanoleuca
TTTTTTCTTTTTCTGACCCTGAAACAGACAAAATTTCCCTGGCTTGACTAAAATCTTTCTGAGGACTGGTACTTACTTATTTCTGTCCTCTTCCACCATCCCGGTGGAGTTGAACATATCTTTAAAGCATTGTCAACTTGGATTTTGCTCTGGAACCTAAAGGGATCCTGAGTCATTTGTAATTTCTAGGGAAACTAGCCAGTGGTTTGATCCCTTTGTTTTCTCCCCTTTATAGGAAAATTCCTCAAAAAGAGATGTCTACATTTGCTCTCTCCATTTCCTTTATTCTCATTCGAACCCACATTAATTGGTGTTTTGTTTCTTCTCCATTGAAAGAGTGTTGCCATAGTCCGTGATGATCGAAATAATATCAAATCCAGCAGGTGATAATTATTCCTCATCTGATTAGGTCTAGTAACATTAGGAAGAATTGATTGTTCTCTTCTTGAAACACCTTTTCACTTCTTCCAAGAACTGTCCTTTCAGTCTTCCTTCTATTCTACTTGTCACCCTTTCTCCGTCTCTTCTTTTCATTCTTCCTCATCTTCTGAAGCTCAGTCTTCAGACCTGATCTCCTCTGGTTCTACACTCACTGCCTAGGTTATCTGCTCTCTGTTTCAGGGGTTTAAAAGCCACCTGAACTCTGACAGTGCCTAAATTTATACCTACAACCCACACCCATCTCCTGAAATGGTTCTCATAGATCTAACTGCCTACTCAACACATCCCCCTCAAATGTAAAGTTGCTATCTCAGACTTAATATGGCTAAAACGTAACTCTTGATTTCCAAGCTCCCAATCTGCTCCTCCCACAGCGTTATCTTAATAATTGGCAACTCCATCCTACCAGTTGCTTGGGCCAAGAATCTCAGAATCATCTTGAGTTCCTGCTCTCTCTTATTTTCTATATGACTATATTGAAAAATTCTTTCAGTGGTACCTTTAAAATATATCCTGAATCCAATCACTTCTCAAGTGCTACCTATTCACTTGGGTTATTATAATAACCTGTTAAGTTCCCCTGCTACTCCCCCACTTGAGAAGAAGAGTAGGCATTCAAACAATATGAATTAACTGAATTCATATTCAGTTGGAATTCAGATTTTTGCTAAAGGAATAGATGCATGATTGCCTATTATTGAGGTGGCTGTGTAGATGTTGTCTCACCCAACTTCACCTTCAGGATTTACGACAGCTTTAAGTCTCCCTCACCGATCAACACCTACACACACACACACACACACACACACACACACACACACACGTAC
>NW_023240289.1:0-1268 GCF_002007445.2 Ailuropoda melanoleuca
GTTCAATAGCTATCCATGGCTAGTGACTCCTGTATTGGGACAATGCAGATATAGAATGTTTCCTCCACCAGAGGAAGTTCTATTGGATAACCTTGCTCTATATGCTACAGAGAACAGAGAATCAGAGTAAGCAAACAACTTTCAGATTTTCAACTAGAGCTTTTTGGGATACTGGATCTGTAATTATCAGTGTGGATGCAATTTTTATATCTTTTGATCAACTCCTATGCTGCATCAAATTTTAATTCCATTATTTTCATAATCTCTTCCTTCCCTATGACTGCTTTTTTACTCTCCAGTAAGCTCCACTGTTCATTCCCCATTGAACAAATTCATTGGAAAAGAAGAAAAACTAAATACTTGGAGAATAAACTAAATAGTAGTGGACATCAGAATTCTGAGAAACTCCAAGATTCCTTGTGTCTGGTGCACATCACTGTAGGAATGTGTGCAGTGTTCATGACAGTGATAGACTCAATCTTCTGGTTAGGTCATGCTATATGGCAGAGTGAGGGGATTCTGCAGATGTAAGTAAGGACCTGTATCAGTCAGAGGCCTGCTAGAGAAAGAGAACCAGGAAAACATGTACATATAAGAGATTTATTTTGAGGGACTGGCTTATGTGGTATGGGTCTAGCTAGGCAAGCCTGGCATCCATAGGACAGGCCATCAGGAAGGATAGCAGGCAGAAAACTCTGGGGCAGAAGTCCTGAAGGCCTGTCCACAGGCAGAATTTCTTCTTTAAGGAAACCTCAGTTCTAGTCTAAGACACTCCAACTGATTAGATCAGGACCACCCAGATTATTATAGATCGTCTTCTTAAAGTCAGTTTATTATGGAGATTAATCACATCTATAAAAATTTTCACAGCAACATCTAGATAAGTGTTTGATTGAACACTGAGAATTCAAGCCCAGCCAAGCAGACACTAAAAACTGACCATCACAGGTCCCTTACTTAGTTGATTTTCTGTTACCCAAAAGGTGACCATTCTGACTGGGCCTGATATAAGCAGGTGGGATCTTTAAAAGAGGGCCTAAAAAAGGAGATGAAGAGGTACGGACTTCCAGTTATAAAATAAATAACCACAGGGATAAAAAGTACAGCACAGAGAATATAGTCAATAATATTGTAATAACTTCGTAGGATGACAGATGGTACACTTGTGATGAGAATTTCATCACATATAATTGTCAAATCACTACAGTGTACACCTGAAATTAGTATGTCAACTACATTTCAATTAAAGCTTTTTAAATTAAAAAAAA
>NW_023240290.1:0-3403 GCF_002007445.2 Ailuropoda melanoleuca
CGGGAAAGCCTCCAGAGAAAAAAAGCCTGGAAATACAGGCTCACAGTGTGCCCATCCCCATCCCCTCTCGCAGGGGACACAGAGACTCCCAAACAGGGTTGCCTGAGTATTGGCGTGGCAGGCCCCTCACCCAGAAGGCAGGCTGAAAAATCAAGAAGCCCACAACTAGGATCCTTATAAAACAAGGGCGCATGGCCTGGGCCCGGTCAATAACTTGAGCTCTGGACAAACCTGCACCCTCTCCTCATCAGAATGACGAGAAAGAGAAATCCCCCTCAACATAGAAAGACAATGAGTCTGTGAGTCTCTAATCTCTGATAACATTAGAGACTCAATGAAATGTTCCAATGTCAAAATCATTGGCATGCCCAAGGGGGTGGAAAAAAACAGAGGTCTAGAAGAGATATTTGAACAAATTGTAGCTGAAACTTCCCCAATCTAGCAAGGGAAACAACCATTTGTGTCCAAGAGGCAGAGAGGACCCCTCCCAAGCTCAACCATGACAAACCTATGCCACGTCACGCCAGAGTGCAATTCGCAAATATTAGATCCAATGATACAGTATTAAAAGCGGCCAGGGCAAAGAAATTTCTCAAGTATCAAGGCAAATTTATCAAAATTACATCAGACCTGTCTACACAGACCTAGAATGAGAGAAAGTTTGGGGGGGAGCATTTTTAAAACTCTTTCACAGGAAAACATGCAGCCAAGGATCTTTTATCCAGCAAGGCTGTCATTCAGAATTGATGGAGAAATAAAAAACTTCCAGAATCACCAGTCATTGACTAATTTAGTAACCATGAAACCAGCCCAGGAGATATTAAGCGGGGTGCTATAAAAGTAAAAGGGCCCCCAGAGTGATACAGAACAGAAAGTCACAAGTGATAGAAACAAAGACTTCACTGGCAACATGGCATCTTTAAAATCATATCTCTCAATAATTAGTCTTAATGTTAATGGCCTAAATGCTCCCATAAAATGCCACAGGGTTGTAGATTGGATAAAAAGACATGACCTATCCATTTGCTGTCTACAAGAAGACTCATTTTTTTTAAAAGATTGTCTTTATTTATGCAACAGAGATAGAAACAGGCAGCGAGAGAGGGAACACAAGCAGGGGAAGTGGGAGAGGAAGGAGCAGGCTCATAGCGAAGGAGACTGATATGGGGCTTGATCCCATAATGCCGGGATCACGCCCTGAGCCGAAGGCAGACGCTTAACCGCCGTGCCACACAGGCGCCCCTACAAAAGACTCATTTTGGACCTAAAGATACAATCAGACTGAAATTAAAGGGATGGAATACCATCTTTCATGCAAATGGACCTCAAAAGAAAGCTGGGGTAGCAATTCTCATATCAGACAGATTGGATTTTAAACTAAAGACTATAGTTAGAGATACAGAAGGGCACTATATTATTCTTAAAGGATGTATCTAACAAGGGGATATGACAATCATAAATATATATGCCCCCAACAGGGGAGCAGCAAGATAAACAAGCCAACTCTTATCCAGAATAAAGAGACATATAGATAAAAATACATTAATAGTAGGGGACCTCAACACTCCACTCTCAGCAATAAATAGATCACCTAAGCAGAAAATCAATAAAGAAACAAGAGCTTTGAATGCCATACTATATGAATTGGATGTAATAAATATATATAGAACACTACAGCACAGAACCAAAGAAAAGTCATTCTACTCTAATGCCCATGGAACATTCTCAAGAATAGACCATTTTCTGGGTCACAAAACAGGTCTCAAATGATACCAAAAGACTGATATTATTCCCTGCATATTCTCAGACCACAACACTTTGAAATTGGAATTCAACCACAAGGAAAAATTTGGAAGAAACTCAAACCCTTGGAGACTAAGAACAATCCTGCTCAGGAATGTTTTGATAAACCAGGAAATCAAAAATCAATTTAAACAATTTATGGAGAAAAACGAGAATGAAAATGCGACGGTCCAAAAGCTATGGGATACTGCAAAGGCAGTCCTAAGGGGGAAATACATAGCCATCCAAGCCTCACTCAAAAGAATAGAAAAATCTAAAATGCAGTGTTTATATTCTCACCTCAAGAAGCTGGAACAGCAAGAGAGGGATAGGCCAAATCCACTCACGAGGAAGCACTTGACCATGATTAGAGCAGAAATTAATGAATTAGAAACAGGAGTACATTACAGCAGATAAACAGAACTAAAAGCTGGTTCTTTGAGAGAATTAATAAAATTGACAGACCTCTGGCAAAACTTATCCAAAAGAATAGAGAAAGGACCCAAATTAATAAAATTATGAAAGAGAAAGGAGAGGTCAAAACCAACACCAATGAAATTGGAAGGATTATTAGAAACTGTTATCAAGAGCTTTATGCCAATAAATTAAGCAATCTGGAAGAGATGGAGGCCTTCCTGGAAACCTATAGACTACCAAGACTGAAACAGGAAGAATTTGATTTTTTTTAAACAGGCCAATTAATTATGAAGAGATTGAGACAGTGACAAACAACATTCCAAATAAAAAAACTCCAGGCCCAGACAGTTTTCCTGGGGAATTCTACCAAACATTCAAAGAAGAAATAATACCTATTATGCTAAAGCTATTTCAAAAAATGGAAACAGAAGGAAAGCTACCAAACTCATTCTGTGAGGGCAATATTACCTTGATCCCCAAACCAGGGAAAGACCCCGTCAAAAAGGGGAATTACAGATCAATTTCCCTAATGAATATGTACACCAAAATCCTCATCAAAATCCTGGCTAAAGGAATCCAACTGTACATTAAAAGGATTATCCATCATGACCAAGTGGGATTCAACCCTGTGATGCAAGTGTGGTACAACATTCACAAATCTATCAGTGTCTTAGATTTTATCCAGAAACAAAAATTCAGAAATCATATGATTCTCTCAATAGATGCACAAAAAGCATTTGACAAAATACAGCACCCTTTCCTTATTAATATCCTTCAGAGTGTAGGAATAGAGGGTATTTTTCTCAAGATCATAAAAGCCATCGATGAAAAACCTACAGCAAATATTATTCTCAATGGGGAAAAGCTGGAAGCCTTTCCCTTAAGATCAGGAACACGACAAGGATGCCCACTCTTGCCACTATTATTCAACATAGTACTAGAAGTCCTTGCAACAGCAATCAGNGTCCTTGCAAGAGCAATCAGGCAACAAAAAGGTATAAAAGTTATCCAAATTGACAAAGAAGTCAAAATATCCCACTTTGCAGATGACAAGATACTCTATATGGAAAACCCAAAAGAATCCATTCCCAAATGATTAGATGTTATAGAGCAATTCAGTAATGTGGCGGGAAACAAAATCAATATTCAGAAATCAGTTGCATTTCTATACACGAATAATGAGACTGAAGAAAGAGAAATTAGG
>NW_023240291.1:0-1268 GCF_002007445.2 Ailuropoda melanoleuca
CTCTCTCGCTGGCTGTCTCTATCTCTGTCGAATAAATAAATAAAATCTTTAAAAATAAAATAAAATAAAATCCTGAGCTTGTTCTGTAGGATCTCCGAAAGATCACACATGAAGTTGTTTTGGAATCTTTTGATTAGCACTTTGAATTATGAATTTAATTATATTTAATGTGTTCAATCCATTGCTGTTATTAGTCTCACTGATACTCAAATCATGCCAGCTTGGGCAGTAGAAGACCCTTCAAGTTGGCCTAATTAACAGCTGTGGAAAATTTAAGAATGAATTTGAAAGTCAAGGCAAATGGTGTTTGAAAGTCCGATCAGCAATTGTTTAAAACTTCTTTTTGATTTTCCATATTTTCAACATTAAAGATGCTCTTTTTTCCCTTTAAGAAAGTTATAAAAACTGCTCTGTGTTCAGCCTGGTGAACAGTGCTTTTAAGTGTCTGTATGTGTGTCTTAGTGTCCTACCTCGCCTGGTAGAGGGTCTTTTTCCCAGACACAGTCCTTTGCAGACCATGGCAACCTGCAAGTATTGAGCAGTCCTAAGCTGTACCCATGAAATGACACAAATGACAATCACACAGATACAATGAGACTCTAAGGCGATGGTACTGGGGTTGAAGGAGTGTTACATGAAGCCAGGAGGCCATTAGACTCTGGTGAGCTCTAATGCCGTGGTAGCCTACATAAGCAAACCAAAATCAAAGCCTATAAATGCCTCAAGGTTATAGCATCAAAACCTAAGGACAACCAGTTGAAAAGAACCAACTAGGCTTTGAGCTAGAGCCAATCAAACAATTTCCTTGCTTTGCTTGTACCACCTGTCTAAACAGCCTTACCCAGCTCCTGTTGGTGGAGGACTCCTAACCATTTCCGGTTTGGTGTAGCCCAACTGGATTCATTGTTTTCTCAGATAAACTCTTAAAAATTTTAATATGCCTCCATCTATCTTTAAACAAGAAGGAAAGACTTGCCTTATGCTGGAAGCTTTCCCTGCAGAGTTGCCTTGTGTAGGTCTGGTTAATGTGGGCTCTTTTCTACTTTCCTTTGCCTCTGATTGGGAGACAATTGCCCTCTACCCCCAGTACGGATCACTCTCTCCATAAAGGTGAGTATAGTAGTTTCATTTCCAGAGAGACAGCCCATGGCCGCTGCGGCCCTGCCCACAAATGCGTAGAGCCCCAAGTGGGAGAGCCAACTGAAGAGTTTGCCAGGCCAGGCGGGTTCCATCAAGTTCTCCACCACCTGCGCGCATTCCGGACCGAG
>NW_023240292.1:0-1024 GCF_002007445.2 Ailuropoda melanoleuca
CTACGTTCTCACAGCTCCCGAGGGCATCCAGAAGCTGACAGAAAGCATCCAATTGCTTATCCTACTCAGGGCTTGTGGGCCACTTCCCTCACAAGAGCATCAGCTCTTCTGGCTTATTTTCATCAAACTTCAGAGGGACTTAGAGGGATATAGAAGTCACAAAACAAAATGCTTGCTCTGTAGGAGTGACAATCCAATTAGTGATGTGGAAGATGGGACAGACCACCGTCGAGGGCCATGTAAAGTTAATGTGAACAGTTGTAGGCAGGAACGAAGTTGATCATAGGGACGTTTCCTCAAAGGTAGGAGTTTTGAGCCATGCTTTAGAGGAGAGCTCAAATGGGGGCAGGGGACTTCTTCAGGCCAAAATGGTCATTGCCAAGGTCAAACTGGGAAGACGCGGGGGTGGAGGTTCATGCTGTCATGGCACAGAGCAGCTGTTTCTGGGGTGGAGTCAAAACAGACTCTGGAAATACGCTGCATAGATACACTGTGGGCCACAACCACCCAGTTTCAAGGCAGAAAGGCCCGGGGTGGTGGCGGGGGGTATCGTCCAACATGAAGCATGAATAAGAGTTCTGTAGCTCTTCTTGTGCCGGTAAAGACCAGGAGAGATCTGTGTTGAGGAACAGTAAACACGCAGCAGGCACTGTGGGGTTAGAATCTGGCCTGGCTCAATGACTACTCTAGATTTAACTTGATTGACACCAGGAAGGCCCTGGAAGGTCTTGAGAGAGAAGTGGCATTATGCAAAGGGGTTTAAAGAAACCTATTCTGATAACTGTGCCCAAAGAGNTGCAAAGGGGTTTAAAGAAACCTATTCTGATAACTGTGCCCAAAGAGTTGAAGAGCTTTGAAAGACTATGTGTTTATGGGAGAGCACCAGTTTAGGGTTGTATCTGTAGGCCAGAAGCTTTGTTGTCTGACCCTAAAACGAGTAGGCTGATTTGGGACTATACAGGATTAGCTTTGTGGTCTGTTATAGTAGGCATCAACTGGTGAAGTAAAAAAAAAAAATTTTTTT
>NW_023240293.1:0-1268 GCF_002007445.2 Ailuropoda melanoleuca
GAGAGAGAGAGAGAGAGAGAGCACGAGCCGGGGGAAGGGGCAGAGGGGGAAGCAGAAACCCTGCTGAGCAGAGAGCCCTATGTGGGGCTCCAGTCCCAGGACCCTGGGATCATGACCTGAGCTGAAGGCAGATGCTTAACTGACTGAGCGACCCAGGTACCCCTAATTTTTTTTTTTTTTTTTGAAAGAGGGCGGGGGCAGGGAGGTAGAAGGGCAGAGGGAGAGGGAGAGAGAGACTTAAACAGGCTCAACAGCCAGCACGGAGCCCGATTTAGGGCTCGATTTCATGACCCTGAGATCATGGCCTGAGCCGAAATCAAGAGTCGGATGCTTAACCAACCGAGCCACTCAAGAACCCCAATATGTCTTATGGTTTAAATCAAAAGCTGGAAATGATTAAGTTTAGTGAAGAAGGCAGATTAAAAGCTGAAATATGCTGAAAACTAGGCCCCTTGCAGCAAACTGTTAGCCAAGTTGTGAATGCAAGGCAAAAGTTCTTGAAGGAAATTTAAAGTGCTAACCCAGTGAACATATGAATGATAAGTGAAATCAGCCTTATTGCTGATATGGAGAGAGTTTGAGTGGTCTGGTTAGAAGACTGAACCAGCCACAACATTCCCTTAAGCCAAAGCCTAATCCAGAGCAAGGCCCTGACTCTCTCCAGTTCTGTGAAGGCTGAGAGGAGGTGGGAAGAAGTTGTAGAAGAAGAATTTGAAGCCGGCAGAGGTTGGTTCATGAGGTTTAAGAAGCTGCCTCCGTAACATCAAAGTGCGAGGTGAAGCAGCAGGTGCTGATGGAGAAGCTGCCGCCAGTGACCCAGATGATGCAGCTAAGATCATTACTTAGGTGGCTACACTGAACAGATTCTCAATGTAGACGAAACACCCTTCTGTTGGAAGAAGATGCCATCTAGGAATTTCATAGGTAGTTGGGGAGAATGCCTGACATGCAAGTTTGAAGGAACAGGCTGACTCTCCTGCTAGGGGCTAATGAAGCTGGTGACTTTAAGTTGATGTCAATGCTCATTTGCTATTCTGAAAATTCTAGGGCCCTTAAGAATCATTCTAAATCGGGGCACCTGGTGGCTCAGCTGGTTAAGCGTCTGACTCTTGATTTCAGCTTGGGTCATAATCTTGGGGTCCTGGAATCAAGCCCTATGTCTGGCTCTGTGCTCAGCAGGGAGTCTGCTTGAGGATTTTCTCCCTCTCCCTCTGCCCCTGTTCATGCTCTCTCTCTTTCTCTAAAATAAATAAATCTTAAAAAAAAAA
>NW_023240294.1:0-1268 GCF_002007445.2 Ailuropoda melanoleuca
CTCTCCCTCTCCCTCTGCCTCTCCCTCTGCCTCTCCCTCTCTCAAATGAATAAGTAAAATCTTAAAAAAAAAAAATAAAAGAAGAAAGAAAGGAAGGAGCAAACACTACCCACTCTTTCACATGTTCTGGTCCTAGCTTCTAAGAACAGGTTTTGTTGTCTGGGGCCATGCATTTGGCCATCCTCATCCATGTAGGTGGTTAAAGAAGAAGCCAGGGTCTGCTCTGTAGACTCAGTCACCTCAAGCTGAGGAAGTGCCTTATGTCATGAGCCTGGCAAGACTTACAAGAGAAGTCCTATACTGGGGCACCATGGAATGCTTACACAGGAGTTCATAAAGAATATTTCATTACCTTTTGTCTGTTATTTTCTGAATAGCCACATTCAGGAAGGGCTTGTGGAGTATGAGGACCAAATTCACACTTTGAAACTGTGCTAGTAAACAGAACCAAACCAAGCACGTCCTTGCAAGCAAGTACCCTTAGATATGACAGAACTGAAATTATAGTCATCACCATTAATAATGAATAGTTACTATCTGCTTACCATGTGTGAGGCAGCATGCTAGATAATGTAAGCAAATTATATCCATTTAAATCAGAGGCTCTTAGCTTGCTGCCTGTCAGGATCACCAGGAGGGTTTTTAGGTTTGGACTAAGCTACAGTGAGTTTAAAAATGATGGCTTATGCTAAAAAACTGCATTTAAGATAGATTTCAATTCAAATTTGCTTATAAATAACTCTGGTAATCTTATGTACAGAATATGAACATATCTCTAACCCAGCATCATTGAAGAAAATGAGTTACATTCCTGGTATAGTATACACAAAATTGTTTTATATAGCTTTATTTATAGTTACATATATATTTTCCTTATGAATAACTATTATTGAAGTAGTTAGTAATTTGATCACAGCTGTCCTGGGTATGTTTGAAACACAGCTGAAGAGTTGAATTATATTTTTCCAATTATAAAACCTCAGAGCTTCACAGTCCTTTATCAACCAACTTTCAAGTACTAGAATTTTACAATAAACAGAAAAGTTGACATGGTTTTATTTGTTCCGTTACTTACAAAATGCCAGGAGGGTTTCAAAGTCATAATAATTATTATTGTGAAACAGAATAGGCAATAAAATAAGGTTTTATTACCGCAGAAAAAGCAAACAAACAATCTTAACTTCTGTAAACATCAAAAAAAAAGTCCTACGATTATTGCAACGAAAATGAAAAACAAAAAGTTACTGCCTCTGAGAAATAAAACAGTA
>NW_023240295.1:0-1268 GCF_002007445.2 Ailuropoda melanoleuca
TTTTATCAGAAACAAACTAGCTTTTCTATGCTCTTTGAATACTTCTGCAAACTGAAACAATGGATAGTCATTTGTCAAATAAGAGAACACTTGACTTTTTGGTCTATCTTTAATCACACCTGGGTAATTTTTATTGAGAATCTATTATGTTTACAGCTCTGTTGCAGAACGACCCACAGAACTGATCTTCCAGTAGTTTCCATAATAATAGCTAAAATAAAAACTGACATCCAAATATTGCCTTACAGTTGGAAGGTGGCTTCCTACAGTTAGATGTTTCTCAAATTTGTCATTTTTATAACATCAACATGATCTTTTGCCATATTTTCAGAACTTACACTCTACTATTTACTAACCATTTTACTTTAAATTGTCTTGCCTTTTTTAAACTTAAATAAGCTCATTTAAAAAATGAACTTCGTATCACTACCATAACTAGCAAAACCAATACCGCTTGCCATAAATAGAAAGTAAATAAGTGCAATGAAAACAAAACAACCCGGCTTCATGCGTGTTACATGCTGAGTCAGGCAAAGGTCCCTGAGCACGAGAGCATCTCTTTTTTTTTGTGAAGAATGGGGCAGTGAAAGAAAGAGTTGCATCTTTGAGTTCAGAGACAAACTTCAAATTGAGGCTTTGTAAGTGAATTATTTAGATTTGGGAAAATGATCTAATGGATTATAGTCTTAATTTGCACAACCATCTTGTTATTTGTTAAGTAAGCTGCATGGCTATTATTCCCACTTTACAGATGAGAAAATCAGGGCTCAGAAGTTATGTGACTTACCACAGATGGTAAATACAGAGCGGGGCCTCAAAAACAGGCCTGCTCATTTCAAATGCTGTGCTCTCCCTTCTGCACCAAACCCTTTATGGAGTAGACCCCCAGGAGAGGGGACGCAGAGGACTTGGATAACACACACTGAAAATCCATTCCCTCAAGCATTTCATTAGCTAGCTACAGAGATGAGAGGTGCCAAGTGGCATATTCAAATGGCATCAGGAGAAAGTAAGTAAGTGTGCTTCCAGATACGTGACTCAGAGAATAATGGTGAACATACTTAGCAAGTGAGCTCACTGTAAGTGGGATTGAGAGGGAAGACTTTCTGGAGGAAGTGAGATGAGAACATCACGTGAAAGGGAGGATAAAATTAGATGAACTGAAGACAAAGAAAAGGCATTTTAATAAAAACAACACAGTGATCACAATTAGCCAAAATATCACAGAAAGCTCTGCTTTGGTTCACTGCAGCTCGGGGAAAATGCAG
>NW_023240296.1:0-1268 GCF_002007445.2 Ailuropoda melanoleuca
GGCAGGTGAATGACGCAGGCGTCATGAGGCAGCATGAGACTGCCATTCACCTTCTCACAACACCCCAGGAGGATCCTGTTTCCAGATGACAGTTGACTACAGGTAAGAAACCAGAGAAAGCAAACTGTGGTGGCGGGGGTCAACTAACATGGGACGATGTTAAGTATGCATGTTCAAATAGTGTGGCCTTTTCCCCTTTCTTCATCCGTCTTCGTTTCGAAGACTTAACTCCCTGACTCAACACTTCTTGTCAGTAACAACGCTATCTGCTAAGGCCCATTATGAAGCCCACATTGAGTTGAAGGAGTTTTGTGAGTGTGAACTAATGGTAAGAGCAGTTTTTCCATGTTCATCCTTTTTATTGTCCCAGGAGAGGAAATAGTTTTACTTCGGCTTCTCCTTTACTTTAGGTAATTATTTAGGTTCTTGTAATCATTAGGCTACAGACCAGATTCCTATGGGTGGGAGGCATACAGAATTCCTGGAGAAATCTATGTTAATAAAGTTGAAATTAAGATTAAAAGAGATGTGATGTCAGCAACAGAGCCTTCGACTAGGCTGGCAGCATTCCTCACTGTGAAGGGCCAGGCTCATCCCCGTCCCCCCCAATTTCCTCTGGTCCCACCCAGACTCCGCCTGCCACGGGAGGGATTCAACAGCAGGGAGCCCGGAGGCAGAGCCCGCCCAGCAGTCACAGCGCTGACGTGAGAGTCTGGCAAGACTCCGGCTCCGGTCCCTTGGCCTCATCTGACCCTCTCTCTTTCTGCCATATCACTCATCTCCTGGAAAGAAACATGATTTCCGAGCCTTTTTTACATCAAGAGTAGGAAAGGAGTGTCGAGTCCCCGAGTGCTGATGCACCTGGGTAGAACAAGTCCAGCCTGGCAACCTGAGGGGGGAAAAGAAGGAGGGGTAGGCAAGACCACACTACTTAGGCTTTGCCAAATTCCTGTCCCTCTTTTGGCCTTGGGCAAGGCCAGAAGGGAAAGTTAAAAGGAGGTGGGAGCGTAGGGAAGGCAGCTCCCCCCCCTTTCCTTGCGCTTCCTGGCCAACTCTCTGTAAACACATCTTCACCCGCCTTCCCTACGCAGGGAGCCTGGGGAAACACACAGGCTTGCCTGACCACAGGAACCCTTCCACCCACACGTGGCACCTCGGTCACTGCCTGGGATGCTGGGCACGGAGGGGCTCAGGATGGATCCACAGGGCAGCCCACTGGACGACAGAGACCTTCCCATGAACATCCAGGGCTCCTGGTGTCCCTTCCC
>NW_023240297.1:0-1268 GCF_002007445.2 Ailuropoda melanoleuca
TTCTTTTTCTTTCTTTCTTTCTTTCTTTCTTTCTTTCTTTCTTTCTTTCTTTTTCTTTTCTTTTCTTTTCTCTTTTCTTTTCTTTCTTTTTTTTAATGTTGCTGTCCCATTTTCCCAGCACCATTTGTTGAAAAGACTGTCTTTTTCTCCTTGCATAGTCTTTCCTGCTCTGTCAAAGATTAATTGACCATATAATTGTGGGTTTACTTCTGGGTTATCTGTTCTGTTTCATTGATCTGTGTCTGTTTTTGTGCCAGTACCATACTGTTTTGATTACCACAGCTTTGTAATATAATTTGAAGTCTGGAATTTTGATGCCTCCAGCTTTGCTTTTCTTTTTCAAAATTGCTTTGGCTATTTGGCATCTTTGGTGGTTACATACAAATTTTAGGGTTGTTTGTTCTAGTTCTGTGAAAAAATGCTGTTGCTGTTTTGATAGGGATTGCATTGAATCTGTAGATTTCCTTGGATAATATCTACATTTTAACAGTATTTGTTCTTCCAATCCATGAGCATGAAATGTTGTTTTCATTTCCTTGTCATCTTCAGTTTCTTTCATCAGTGTTTGATAATTTTCAGGGTACAGATCTTTCACCTCTTTGGTTAGGTTTATTCCTAGTTATCTTATTATTTTTGGTGCAATTGTAAATGGGATTGTTTTCTTAATATCTCTTTCTGCTATTTTATTTTTTTACTTTATTTTTTTTAAAGATTTTATTTATTTATTTGACAGAGAGAGCACAAGTAGGGGGAGCAGCAGGCAGAAGGAGAGGTGGAATCAGGACCCAGCTGAGCAGGGAGCTTGATGCGGGACTTGATCCCAGGACCCTGGCATCATGACCTGAGCCCAAGGCAGATGCTTAACGACTGAGCCACCAAGGCACCCTGCTTTCTGCTATTTTATTATTGGTGTATAGAAATGCAACAGATTTCTGTACATTGATTTTTGTATCCTGCAACCTATACTGAGTTCATTAATCAGTTCTAGCAGTTTTTTGGTGGAAGCTTTCAGGTTTTCCACATATAGTATCATGTCATCATGTCATCTGCAAATAGTGAAAGTTTTACTTTTTCCTTACCAATTTGGATACATTTTATTTCTTTTTGCTGTCTGATTGCTATGGCTAGGACTTTCAGTACTATATTGAGAGAGTGGACATCCTTATCTTGTTCCTGACCTTAAGAGAAAAGCTCTCTGTTTTTCCCCATTAAGGATGATGTTAGCTGTGGGTTTTTCATATATGGCCTTTATTATGTTGAGGTATGTT
>NW_023240298.1:0-1269 GCF_002007445.2 Ailuropoda melanoleuca
CCCCCCCCCAAGTAGAACACTTGAGGAGTTCTTATGTTTTTCTTTAATGGGATATTGAATTTCACTATAGGATTAATTTTATAACAATATTAAATTTGGTAAAATGAAAATGATAGCTATCATTTGTAAGGCCCTACTAGTGCCAAGTACTTTTCTAGCTACATCTATTAACATTTAATTCATTTACCTTCTGATAGTTTCTATGTTAGGTTTTAATAATATAAATTTGGAAAATGTGTTAAATAATACTCTTCTTGGGAATAGGCAAAATATTAGAGTCCTAAATGTCAAATTACTGAAACTATCCATATAAGTAATTTAAAAAAAACCACAAATGTTGGATTTGGAAAGGAGTGGAGTGTTTTTTGTTTGTTTTTTTTAAACCATTTAGTATCCCTACTTTTCCCTTGATCCCTTTGCATTGTACCTTACTCTATCAAACCTCACTGTCTCCCCTCCCATGTAGTTTTGGTCAATTTTACTTTTTATTGACCAACATAAGATTATGCTCTTTTTTATAAGTGCATTCCTCCTCAAGTTTCTGAATGGTTTATTTTGTTTATTTTCTAAGTTTTTCACTATTTAAAAAAGGTTTTTTCATCTCTATTCTACTTTTGTAAGAATCTCTGATGCAAATCTTTTCATTTCCACAGGACCGGATTTTAAAATTCTATGCACAGACATTTACTCTTTCACCATTACATATGACCAAGGAGATTTATACAAGCTTAGGTATGTTTATTAAATTTTTTTGTGCTTAAAAAAATGGATAGGAAATAACTTTTCAGAAAACACTGTAAATGAATGATATCATATTTTCTAATTTTTCTTTTCAGCTAAATATTTGAAGTTATACTTTCTTTCTAGAGAAAATCAGATTCCTACTCTTTCAACTGGTATAGATATAAGTAATCCTAATGTGATCTGCTTACTTAAAAAGGTATTCAGTTGCTATATGCTTTTTTAAAAAATTTAAGTAGTTCTATATTTAAGAATTCTAATTTTTGAGAACTGTTATGCACTGCTTTTCAGGTTCGTCTTCTAAATGAATATCAGAAAGAGGCTCCATCTTTCTGGATTCGTCACCCAGAAAAGTAAGTCCTCTAATTTATACCAATATAAAATATAGAGGTTATGCCAATATAAAATATAGGGGTGTTACTGTCCCATGTACATTACAAGAAGAAAGAATAGAGAGTCTTTTTTTTTTTTTAAAGGTTTTATTTATTTATTTGACAGAGATAGAGACAGCCAGCGAGAGAGGGAACA
>NW_023240299.1:0-1269 GCF_002007445.2 Ailuropoda melanoleuca
GGAGCTCAAACACTGCTGGTAGGTGTATAAACAGTCACAACAGCATGGGAAATCTATTTAAGATCCCCATACCTGCAATAAAATAATTACTATTTTAAGAATATACCCTAGAATAGAGCTTTCTTATCCTAAGATTCATGAATAGAATTTAAAGGTCATTTGATTGCTGAACATTACATCTGAGACTAAAGATGTACTATATGTTGGCTAATTGAATTTCAATTAAAAAAATAAGGGTTATGTGATTTTAGATGGAAAAAAATTACTCTTTTATTTTCAGCAGTCCCTAAATCAAATTTAGCATTTCCTTTGTGTATGAATATAGAAACAAACCACAATAGTATGAGCAGTACCCATGACTTTGTCACCAATGAAACAAAGATATGTTCATATCACATTACAGTTACGGCAGATAACTGCATATAAATATTCTTTACACTCATCGCTACTTCAAAATCAGATAGGTAATTAAACCTACTCCTAGATTTTGTTATTTAATGCATTGGGAAAGATATTTAATACTATATAACAAATTCAATAACATCTTCATAACTGTGTTTCAATGTAATTGTTTTCTTTTGTTATCCTATGATTTTATCTTATACAGTTTCTGAGAAGGATTCCTGTAAGCTTCACCAAACTTCAGGAAAGGTCCTCAGCCCAGTTAAAAACTCTGCTCTAAAAAAACTTTTACACCTACATGGAAGAGTACACAAAGCAGGACTATTAAAAGAGAAAAAAAGTATTGATAATCCAAATACCCATGAACAGTAGGATGAATAAACGTATTGTGGTATGTGGCATGTCATATGCAGTATATGAATATATACCACCACATATGAATATTTTGCTACAGGGAAAATGAATAATTTACATACAAAAACATGGATAAGTCTTGAGTGAAAAACAGAAGTTGTAGAAGAATGCATACAGTATGATTCTATATGTAGAAAGTAGAAAAACATGTAAAATATTGTTTAGGGAACCAAATATGTAGTGAAGCTATGAAAAAATGAGAGGAAGAGATAAACATAAAACAGGGTCATGAGTTACCTCAGAGTTAGGAGGTAACTAACTCTGCAACTAACTAACTAACTAACTCTGTAACTAACTCTGTAACTAACATCTGCAACTAACATTGCAGATGCAATGTTCTTTTACTTAACCTGGGTAGGAGGTACATAGGTGATAGTCATAATTCTTTATAATTTATATAGAGTTCTTATTCTTCTATCTGCTAGATATTTACTGCTCAATATTTACTGAAAA
>NW_023240300.1:0-1269 GCF_002007445.2 Ailuropoda melanoleuca
TTTTCAAAATATTACTGCTCATTGACAATTCACCTGGTCGGTCAAGAGTGCTGTTGGAGACATACAATAAGATTAATTTTGTTTTCATGCCTCCTAACACAACATCCTGAGGGGATCTGCAGACCATAGATCAAAGAATATTTTTGACTTTCAAGTCTTATTACTTAAATACATTTTGTAAGGCTATAGGTGCCATAAATATGATTTCTCTGGTGGATCTGGGCAAAGTAACTTGAAAATTTTTTTGAAAGGATTCTCCATTCTATATGCCGTTAAGAACGTTCATGATTCAGGAGAAAAGTTGAAAGTATCAATGAATAGGAGTTTGGAAGAAATCGATTCCAACCCTCTTTGATGACTTTGAGGGGTTCATGACTTCAGTAAAGGAAGTCCCTGTAGATGTGGAGGAAATAGCAAGAGAACTAGAATGGAGTGGAGCCTAAGGATGTGACTGAATTGCTGCAATCTCATGATAAAGCTGACAGATGAGGACTTGCTTCTTACAGATGAGCAAAGAAAGCAGTTTCTTGCGATGGAAATCTACTCCTGAGGAAGATGCTGTGAAGACTGTTGAAATGACAATGAATTTAGAACATTACGTAAACTTAGGTGATAAAGCAGTGGTAAGTTTTGAAAGGACTGACTAATTTTGAAAGAAGTATTACTGTGGATAAAATACTATCAAACAGTATCACATGCTATAGAGAAATCATCTGTGAGGGGAGAGTCAGTTGATGTGACAAACTTCATTGTTGTCTCATTTTAAGAAATTGCCACAGCTACCCCAGTCTTATAGCAGCTAACCCTAATCAGTCAGCAGCCAGCAACATCAAGGCAAGACCCCCCACTAGCAAAAAAAATTATGACTTGCTGAAAGCTCACATGATGGTTAGCAAATTATTAGCTGAAGTATTTTTTTAATGGAAGTATGTACATTGTTTTTTAGACATAGTGCTATTGCACATTTAGTAGGCTACAGTACAATGTAAACATTACTTTTATATGCACTAGGAAACCAGAAAATTCTTTTGACTCACTTTGTTGTGATATTTGCTTATTGCAGTGGTCTAGAACCAAACTACAGTATCTCTGAGGTATGCCTGTATCTTAACTTGCTTTTTCAAGAAAGTCTCGCTCTATGAGTTTAAGGGTTAAGTATTTAAGTAAATTGTACCAGTTTCCGAAAGATTAACTAAAGACGGAATTTCAAGCTTGAAATTGAAAGCATGGAGATATGCAAATGTTCTGAAATTCTCATTCATGTAATGA
>NW_023240301.1:0-1269 GCF_002007445.2 Ailuropoda melanoleuca
CAAAAATAACCATAAAATCCAAAGTAGTGTGTTGAGCAAGGCTGACTTCTTATTTAGCCCAAATGCTTTGGCTTCAGGTGGACACTTAGCTTCACCAAGATCTCTCATTCCTATTCCAGAAGCCCTTCTGAGGGGTCTGGTTCTGTACCAGATGATCCTTTAAACCTAAACACATCCAGTTAATCCAAGCATTCTTTGATCTCACAGTGTCCACTAGTGTAATCCTTGACCTAATTGGGTATAGCCCAGATTTGCCACTTTCACCCAGAATGCAAACCACTCTGGTCATTTTCGTAAATTTTATTTCTGAAGCATGTCCAGGGAGGTACCCTTAGGCCTTTGCAGAAAGCACAAAGCAGACCAATGCCAATCTACTTAGCCTGCTGCTTTGAACCAATGTTAGCATCCTCCTTCTCATTAAAGATAAAAGGTGAAAACATCCAGGAGCAGCTTTGGTTCTTAATGTTTGCAAATCTCTCTGCCCCGAGTCGGGAGTAGTCGACCCACAACTAGCTTCCAAGAAGAGAGGTATCCAGGAACCTTTTCCGCCTCACGAACCCCACCTATTCAGGCCTGGCTTGTATTTCAGGATCTGAGCTGCAAATATAAACCCACAGAATATGTTCCTTTCCTCCAATTCCATCCACTTGACAGGCCCTTCCTCTGGCACCCTGTAACCCATGAAACATCACTTAAACAACACTATTCCTAGAGTCCTCACCTCCTTAGCCCCTTTTCCAACTTCAGCAGCCACTCTACAAACTCCCAACCCAGATCCCAACCCAGATCAGCCCAGCCACTCTCATCTCTGATTCTCTATTGACGCATCAGCACCCCTGAGAAAAATCGCAGAGGCCTTCACAGATTGGTACTGCTTTAGGGGTGTGAGGTCCAGCTCAGTGAAATCTCCAGTGTTACTAGGAAACTCTCCATCTACCTCTCCACGTAAAAGGTTGCTAAGCAACTCCCCCTTCTATTCCCCACAGGGCTTATTGCAAGTCACTGCCAAGCCCTCCTATTCCTTACCTCCATCCCTTACTCCCTGACCCTGGGAAGATAAAAGTCAAGAGGATAAAAATCATTACACAGGATTTCCTTAGCTCCTCCCACACCTGTACACACCCATGTGCACAAACTGTCACCCATCCCCACCCCCACCAACGTACTTTCTCCCTATGTCAGAGAACACACTACCATCGTCTCTCCTGGCTGTCCACCCTCACTTGTCTTCGGGAATGTAGTTTCAGCATTTTGACACTGCCCCCCCCC
>NW_023240302.1:0-970 GCF_002007445.2 Ailuropoda melanoleuca
ATCCGGCATTGTGATGCCCCCAGCTTTGTTTTTCCTTTTCAACAGTTCCTTGGTGATTCGGGGCCTTTTCTTGTTCCATGCAAATTTAAGGACTATTTGTTCCAGTTCTTTGAAAAATGTCCTCGATATTTTGATCGGGATAGCATTGAAAGTGTAGATTGCTCTGGGTAGNTAGATTGCTCTGGGTAGTATGGACATTTTAACTATGTTAATTCTTCCAATCCATGAGCATGGAATATTTTTCCATCTTTTTATGTCTTCCTCAATATCTTTCAAAAGTGATCTATAGTTTCTAGCATATAGGTCCTTTACGTCTCTGGTTAAGTTAATTCCAAGGTAACGCATGGTTTTTGGTGTTATTGTAAATGGGATGGATTCCCTAATTTCTCTTTCTTCAGTCTCGTTATTCGTGTATAGAAATGCAACTGATTTCTGGGCATTGATTTTGTATCCTGCACATTACTGAATTGTTCTATAACTTCTAATAGTTTAGGCAGTGGATTCTTTTGGGTTTTCCATATAGAGTATCATGTCATCTGCGAAGAGAGACATTTTGACTTCTTCTTTGCCGATTTGGATACCTTTGATCCCTTTTTGTCTTCTGATTGCTGTTGCAAGGACTTCTAGTACTATGTTGAATAATAGTGGCGAGAGTGGGCATCCTTGTCGTGTTCCTGATCTTAAGGGAAAGGCTTCCAGCTTTTCCCCATTGAGAATAATGCTTGCAGTAGGCTTTTCATAGATGGCTTTTATGAGATTGAGAAATGTACCCTCTATTCCTACACTCTGAAGGGTTTTAATCAGGAAAGGATGCTGTATTTTGTCAAATGCTTTTTCTGCGTCAGTTGAGAGGATCATATGGTTCCTGAGTCTTTTCTTGTTGACATGATGTCTCACAATGATTGATTTGCAAATGTTGAACCACGCTTGCATCCCAGGTATGAATCCCACTTGGTCATGATGGATAATC
>NW_023240303.1:0-2443 GCF_002007445.2 Ailuropoda melanoleuca
AAAAAAAAAATAGCCTGTCAATTAAAAGATGGGTGAGTCCATTTCTTCAGAGTTCCAGTTTTTAAAAAATATAAGCAATTAACTCAATTGGAAGTGGGGAGGAACTGAAGATGAGTAAAGGAAGACAAGTTTAAACACTGCACTGGCTATGGAAAGATTTTCTTGTGAACAACTTAGGTAATTCTATATCACTTTAGGAAATGCATTATCCATCTTGGCTCACAATGACCAAATATATTGCAATAGAATCACAAACAGTTTCAACTAAGCCCAGTTAACATGCACGATGCTTTTAAATATCTACAATCAGAATGAAAGTTGTCGTCCCATGACTAATGCATACCACACTTCTAAACTCACTTTTTTTGTGCTGGATTTGACTGTTCAGATTAGTGAGGAGGGGTAGGAAGGAAGGTCTCAGCATCACATCTGCATGTCCCCACCTCATTTTTACCACTACTCTTGCTCTTCTTTTCCTCCTGAAAATTCTATGTATGTTAAGAAATGATAGTAAACACATGAATCATCATCACACTTACCCTGCTTCTGCTGACCGTAGAGTTTTGCCGCAGGATATCTCTACTACCCTTGCTGTTTTCCAATTTAAAGGACATTAATTAGTCCTTCATTTCAGATGGCCATGTCACCTTAAACATGACTTTGCATTTAAATTAAGTAACTAAATGTCTTATGAGAAAGGAACAGGAAAATCTAGAAATCTAATTGAATGGGCTTTAAAAATACTTCATCATGTGGGCCAGCTCTATATACCTCTGCAGTCAAATGACTGTGTGTTCATACATGTGTCCATGTAGCACTATAAATTTTAATAAAATAAAACCTTTTTTAAACTAAGTAGGCAATGGAAATCTCTCAGATATTTTTTAAATCACTTAGGATGAGGTGAAGCTTCTAGAGTAAGAAAGAATGAATGACTGGAGAGCTTATAGTAAATGCATGATCGCACTCCCCGGCATCCTGCCATTCAGGAGGTGGGATACTAGAAGAGAACATAGTGGCCAAAATGACTACATATCACAGTCCTGGCCATGCAGTAATGTGAGAGAAGAGTTACCCCCAAAATAAATAAATAACTCAAAGTAAGACATAGGTATTTTGTAATTAATTACTTTGTATTGGTCTATATACCAATACCATATTTTGAAACAGTATTCCTGAAAAAACTAGAAATGAAGGAATGTTTTTATTTTATTTTATTTAAAGATTATTTATTTATTTACTTGACAGAGAGAAAGAGAGCACAAGCAGGAGGAGCAGCTAGGGAGAGGGAGAAGCAGGCTCTCCACTGAGCAGGGAGCCAGATGCGGGGCTCCATCCCAGGACCTGAGACTATGACCTGAGCCCAAGGCAGAAGCTTAATCGACTGAGCCACCCAGGGGCCCTGAATGTTTTTATTTTAAAATAATGTTTATTAAGATCATAATAGGATACCATTCTACCTCCACTGGATTCCAAATATTTAAAATTCTGATAATATCAGGTGTGGATACACAGGTCCTTTTATATGCTACAGATGAGAGCAAAAACTTTGGAAAAGCTTGGCATTTTTTCCTTAAAATCTTACATTCTCTATACCCCCAGTACTTCTGTGCCCAGGTATATTTTCAACAGAATTTCATAAAATCCATCTATGAAGAGCCTACAGCAAATATCATTTTCAATGGGGAAAAGCTGGAAGCCTTTCCCTTAAGTTCAGGAACACGACAAGGATGCCTACTCCCGCCACTATTATTCAACATAGTACTAGAAGTCCTTGCAACAGCAATCAGACAACAAAAAGGGATAAAAGGTATCCAAATCGGCAAAGAAGAAGTCAAAATGTCTCTCTTCGCAGATGACATGATACTTTATATGGAAAACCCAAAAGAATCCACCCCAAACTACTAGAAGTTACAGAGCAATTCAGTAATGTGGCGGGATACAAAATCAATGCTCAGAAATCAGTTGGATTTCTATACACGAACAATGAGAATGAAGAAAGAGAAGTTAGGGAATCCATTCCATTTACAATAGCACCAAAAATCATACATTATCTCGAAATTAACTTAACCAGAGACGTAAAGGATCTATATTCTAGAAACTACAAATCATTCTTGAAAGACATTGAAGAAGACACAAAATGATGGAAAAATATTCCATGCTCATGGATCAGAAGAATTAACAGTTAAAATGTCCATGCTACCCAGAGCAATCTACACTTTCAATGCCATCCCGATCAAAATATCAATGACATTTTTCAAAGAACTGGAACAAACAGCCCTTAAATTTGTGTAGAACCAGAAAAGGCCCCAAATCACCAAGGAATTGTTGAAAAGGAAAAACAAAGCTGGGGGCATCATGTTGCCGGATTTCAAAGCTGTGGTCACAAAGACAGCATGGTACTGGCACAAAAACAGGCACATAGACCAATGGAACAGAATAG
>NW_023240304.1:0-1269 GCF_002007445.2 Ailuropoda melanoleuca
TAAAAAAAAGAAAAAGAAGAAGGCTGGACTCTTGCCTCGAGGAAGGTCAGACCTGCGTACTGTCCGTGCTCCAGAGCTCTCCGCGGGACCAGGCTGAGCTTATACTTCAGTGGAACCTTATCTTTGTGTGACCTCTTCCCTTCTCCCGTCCTGTTTTTCTCACTTCCCCACAGACTCTGTCTCCAGACAGAACCCCCTCACAAATCACTTGCACAAGAATTTATGTCTTGGGCTTTGCTTCCAGGAAGCCTAAGCTACGACTCCCATGTCATTCGGGAAGTTACCTGGAGGCAAGGCTAGCCTCTGACTATACTCCCAGGCAGCCCCTACCAGAGGTCACAGAACAGAAAGGCTCACAGGCCAAATGAAGATGCTTGAATCATGGCATTTATTTAATCAACCTAGAACCCACACCAGAAAGAAGCAAGGCAAAGAGACAGGGCCGGTGAACACATGGAGGATAAGTGCCAGCAGGTGGAGAATCACCCGACCGGAACCCTGGCTCACACCGCACTCTACATCTTGTTCTCTTGCCGCCCCAGCAGCACTCTCTCCTGCTGCTGTGGCTACAGGGGCCAGCGCGGAGGGGAAGCCAGGTGGGCCACCTGGAGGTGGTGCCTCAAGTAAACACACAAACTGCCTCTATTGGGAAGACTCAGGGCCAAGTACACCTGTTCACAGGGCAGCACCCCAGTGACTCTGCTGAGCAGCTGTGGGTGTTATCTGTGTTTCTTGGGGCGTCACCACCGAGTGGCCAACGTAGGAATGATGTTGCTTCAGTCTAGAGAAGACATGATCCACGCCTTATAGATATTTAAGGTTCACTTGGTCTCACTCCTTGTCTGTAAGTAACATTCTCATTTGATCTATATTCAACCCATAGATATTCTATTTATTCTGTGTCTAAAAAAATCTCATAAGCTACTTGCTTCTATACTTAATTTCTCTCCTTTTCTAGAGCAAAATTGAATATTCATAAATAACACACCAAACAAGACCGTTCCCTTTTCCTGAGTTACCATCTCCTACCCCCTAGTCTGCAGAGCTTCGTGTCACCCTGAATATAAAACCACATCCTTCAGTAACAGGACTAGAACTCGACTCAGGTTTTGAGCACTGGTCTGGTTCTAAATCCATTGTGCTCAGTAGTGTGCTGTTTGGCGACATGGCTTATCTCCCCTGCACATGGTAGGGCCCTGTTCTCTCTCTCTCTCTCTCTCTCTCTCTCTCTCTCTCTCACACACACACACACACACACACACACACACA
>NW_023240305.1:0-1269 GCF_002007445.2 Ailuropoda melanoleuca
AGTCTTCTAGTCAGATGAGACAATGGAGTCTTCCTTTGTGGGAGGAGGAAGCACACCAGACCAAATGGTCTATGTCTAGTGAATGCCTCTGTCCAGTGGTACTTTTCTATGATAATGGAAATGCTGTATAACTGCATTATCTGACATAGCAGCCAGTAGTCACACATTGCTACTGAACATTTTAAATATATCTGGTATGACTAAGGAACTGAATTTTTTATTAATTTAAATTTAAATGTAAATAGCTGTATGTGGTTGGCATTGTCAGCAAATTTTTATTTGAGTTACTTCTGTGTGCCAGATATTGTTTAGGCACCGTTTTACAGCATTATACAAGACAGGCAAGGTTCCTACTCTCAAGAAATAGAATGTGTCTAATTTTTTATGATTAGAAACAACCACAGTAAGACAACTTTTTAAATATTGTGTCATCTATTGTGAAAACTAGAAAACCCTTTGAAATCACCTTAAAATTACAATGTCGCCTGTCGTGGGTAACATTTAAATTTATCCCCTAAGTATGTGTGACAGGGATAAGAAAGCAGAGTAGTCTTACTTCCAGCATTTTTCTTTGAAGACAGAGTGTATATGAGCCAAGAAGTCCTGTTCCACCTCAATAGCAGCCTGTATGTTAGATCACTCCTATAATCCTGAAGGAAGTCTAGACTCCTTTAGCTGGCTGCTGGGTGTATTTGGAAGAGAGGTCTTAAGCAAAGATAAGAAATGGGGGAAAATGTTCAAGTGGTGTACACCAGTTAGTTGTAATGAAATTATAGTTGTCATTTATATGTTTTCTTACAGGTTGTCAGTTAAACAGGTACGAAATTTGAGATCAGAATGTATGGAACTGCAAAACCAAATAAAAAAGTAAGTGACCTTTAGATCAGAGCTGAAAGTTGCCTTAGTGCAGCTCCTGCATTTTACCAGTAAGAAAACGAATCCCATAGGATCAGAACATAATTCTGATTCCTACTCCAGTTTTTCTAATACATTTATTGCTTTCGGGGTGCCTGGGTGGCTCAATCGGTTAAGCGTCTGCCTTTGGCTCAGGTCATGATCTCGGGGTCCTGGGATTGAGTCCCGCGTTGGGCTCCCTGCTCAGCGGGGAGCCTGCTTCTCCTTCTTCCTCTGCCGCTTCCCCTGCTTGTGCTCTCTTGCTCTCTCTCTCTCAAATAAATAAATAAAATCTATTAAAAAAAATTTATTGCTTTGAGCTAGAATTTTATTTTTGCTTTTCATTGGAATGGTTGGTGGGTTTATAGATCAGTT
>NW_023240306.1:0-1269 GCF_002007445.2 Ailuropoda melanoleuca
TGCCTTTGTTAACACAATCAATTGAAAGATGTATAAAGAGGAGGGACAGAATTAGTTTATACTAATCATGACTCCTTGATAATAGACTTGTCTCCATGTAGTTAGAGAAAGATTCCTCTTCAAAACCAATTCTTCCAGGATAATAAAAACGACATTTCCAAAGCACAGAGAGGAGTTCTTGCAAGAAGGTAAAATAATGAATTATTAAAAGTGCTGCAGGTTCTTGATAAAAATTTTATGATAACTGTAGAGTGTTTGTCTAACCTTGCCTTTTAGCAACATGGAAACATGAACTCTGCTTATTTCAAGTTGTAAATTGGTTTCCTCTTATTGTCTCATTTAAACCCTCTTTTCCAGAATAGACCGGGAGGTGCCAAATGACTCCAAATTGTAAGCTACCAGGGTTTTTTTTTTCCTCCTCCAGAATTATTGTACCCATTATATTAACACCTTCCACTTTGTTGTAAAGCTCCTTGCATTTACAGAGGCCGTTACGCTTCTCCAAAACAATGTGCCAACAGATTATATGCATTAGTGAAGAGAAGGAGAGTCTGAGTGCTGCGCGTAATCTTAACTGGGAAACATCTACAAGTACAGTATTTAGAATGCACCAAGGAAGGAAAACAGAGTAAAACAAAAATTTCATATTGGCATCTGCATTCATTATAGAACTGACAGAGGTGCCTGGTGAACTTAAAGAATGCTTACATTGTCCTTTTCTGTCTTTGGGTTCCATAGTTGCGGACTGTCTATCACAGACATATAGAGAAGGTGGGGCGTAAGAGAGGAACAGACTTCCTTTGGGTCCTTTTATATGCAGGTACCACAAAGCAACCATTTTTATATCAGTTTTGCACTGAGAACGATCTTCAGATATGGTGGCTACCGATTACAAATGTGTCTCTTATAGATTATTTATTCCAGAGGAAGTGCAACCTGACTTCATGGGGAGGAAAATGCCCCCAACTCATTACATTGTCAGTAGGTACTGCTGGCACCCAACATCCAAGGACCATGTTTTTTGGGAAATAAACAAACTGGAAAGCATTTCCCTTAGGCACAAAGTAATGAAGAAAGCCCAGCTTGCATAGACAGGAGACCACACCATTATCACTTATTATTGAATTTAAGTAAATTATTTTCCTTTTTTATAACCTCTACCATCTTTCTACAGAAACTGAAATTGAGATGATTCAATCTAAAAGAAAATGATTTAAGATAGGTGAACAGCCTAGTATAGTGCCTATCTCAAAGATGATTCTGAATAAA
>NW_023240307.1:0-1269 GCF_002007445.2 Ailuropoda melanoleuca
AAAAAATCTCAAAACAATGTGTGTGAAAAACTGGAATGGTTTGTCCTGGCTCCCCACCCTAAGAAATGGAGACCAGAAGTCAGCTGATATTTCAGACCCTCCTATGTTTTATTGCTCTTTTCTTCATTCTCCTGGACATTGCATTTACACATCCCTAATATTCTGAGTTTCCTCATTTATGTATAGTGTCAGCTGAAAATACTTTCTATTGCCTTTCATCACAGACTTAGTCAACTAAGTAGGCTTCATCTTTTCCTTTTTGATATATATTATTTAAGTTTATTATTTATTCTAGATTTGCTGTGCTGGTAGATAGGGAGGACATGTTGACCTGAACAATGTCCTTAACGTTAATCTGCCTAGAGAGCTTGAATCCATCTAATGGATAGGCACTTTATTCCAAGGTGCAAGTAGCTCACAAGGGAACAGCATAGTTCATAGACAAATTCAACTATATGAAAACTTCCAAGGACAAAGATTTCTGAGCTGGGTGAGATCCTAACTTCCAAATTTTCTCTCTGTAGCTTTCTTTGTATGTTTGTTATTTATTATGGAGTGGAAATTGTTGTGGATGGGAGGCTGGAAAATGAGAAGAGCCAATAGAAATAGTGTGTCGTAGAGAAGGCTGCTTAAGTCTATAAACCATGTCCTATCATTAATTTTTTCTTAGAGCTCATCTTGAGAGCAGACAACAATAGGAAAATTCTTCAAAGAATCTTTGAGCCACACTCATTGTCCTCATTATATTATTCCTAGGATCTCAGAGACCCAAACTCCTAAAGGAACATCCCTCTCCATTAATACTGTAAAGTACTGTCATTAAAAATCCATATTCTCTAACATTGTTGGAATCCCCAAATAGACAACAGTGCTCCTCTACATGTTTTATCAACTCTTCCTTTCCCTACAGCTATTTCAGATTCCTAAAGACCTCTGCCTGTGCATCTCCCCTCTTACCCCATCATGTTATGTGCACTGTTTTCCCATCTGTCTGTCACCAATATCTGACTTGTTAGAGAGTCATGCAATCAATTTAATGGGTCCTGACCTGCAGTTTTTTTCTTTTAAAAAACTGAATAAAAACGTCAGAGGACATTCTAGAAATTCCTTAGCAACTCATACATATGGTGCCAAAATTTGGAGGTGTTTGTGTATGTGCGGCCACTGGATCACAATATAAAATGGATTTTTTACTCTTCGACACAATACAAAATCTATATCTGTAGTGATGCCAAATCTAAAGACAAAACGCTTTCCAGGATTTTTACC
>NW_023240308.1:0-1269 GCF_002007445.2 Ailuropoda melanoleuca
TCTCCTGGGACAGGCAGTTCAGAAAGCCCTGGGGGGGGGGGGTTCTTTGGGTCCACACCCATCAGGAAGAATTTGTCCACTATTGCTGGCACGCTGGGCTACTCTGCCCGCTCCTGTGTGTTACCCTAGTAGTCTGGGACACACTGTGACTCTAGCACCTCTGCGGCTGCTGCTGAGGGCTCTGGAACTTTTCCTTCTGTCCTGGGAAGAGAGGAGGAAGGCAGGTGTGATGCGGAGGTTCTGCTGGGTCCCTGGGCCTCCATCCAGCCCTGACTGTGTTCAGTAGTCCGGGGTCATGGCCCTGTGATTCGGGGCAGTTTGCAGAGTCCTCGCTCTGTCCCAGTACTCCTTGCCACTCCTCCCTTCGCTCTCCCCAGGGTCACACGGTAGGAAGTTGCCGGGCCCTAGGTCCTCCACACTGCCCAGAGACCCCTGGGAGGGCCTGGCCGGGTGCTGTGTAGCCTCTGCCCATTGAGATCTCTGCAGGCCAGTTGCCACATTGCTAGACTGTCCATGTGGATGCTCTGGGGTGGCATGAGGAGCACTTGGATGCCAGACCTAGGGGCACTCCCCGAGCTGCAGAGTGGTGGGGGAGGCTCTGGCTCAGGGCCTGGGGGCATGGGCTGGGGCTGGACAGACAGAGGCGGCAATCTCAGCCCCGCTGTGCGCTGCTGTGTAGCTGACTGAGTCTCTCTTGGCCTTTCTGGGCCCCAGAATCCACCCCCAAGAGAAGCGCGCGGATGGTGAGGAGCTTCCTGCAGGGTGGTGAGCTGGGGCAGGCTGCCTGGCTCAGGGTCCAGCACCCAGTACATGCCAGGGAATGGCTACCGCAGGTCGGGGGCTCACTGCATTTCCTTCTTTGTCAGGCACCTTCTGATGATTTACGGGACATACCCGGAGCTGTTGGCGGTGTGAGGTAAGGAAGAGGTTAAGAAGGCATTCTAGGCCTTCTGCACATGCCCAGCTGTGGACTAGTGGGAACCAGTTGACTTTTGTTAACAATCTGTTCGTAGAAGTCTTTCAGAGCTGTTTCTTCCTTTAAATAAGTAAACAGCAACGTAGTGGGCTCTGGTCTGTTTCCAGATTCCAATCCCTGAAGTTAGTTTGACACATTATCCCATACTAGGGGTCAGCATATCAGGGCTGATTTGGTGCACGGCCTGTTTTGTACAGCCTGTGAGCTGAGAATGATTGTTATATTCTTTTTTTTTTTTTAAGATTTTATTTATTTATTCAACAGAGATAGAGACAGCCAGCAAGAGAGGGAAC
>NW_023240309.1:0-1269 GCF_002007445.2 Ailuropoda melanoleuca
TGTCTCTCTTAGTAACATGGAAACTCCTCCTAAGGGAAGAAGATATTTCCTGTTTATTCTTGTATGTTGAAGAACTTGCCCATATAGATGCTTAATAAATAAACAAATATCAATAATGCATACATGAACGATTGGACTGTGGGTGGATCTATGGGCATCTTATGCACCCTGAGTCTTTTACTAAAGAATCTATGCCTTTTTACTCATGTTGAAGAGAATACTCTCAAATTTCACTATTGAGTGTATCCTATGTAATAGCCCTTTTTGTACATACCTACATAGGTATAGAAGATCTCTTATTTTTTTAGTTATGGAAGAATTTTTCTTTTTAGTAATGAATACATTTTGAAATTTATCAAATGCCTTTTTTTCCATTTCATCAGATGATTGTAAAATTTTAATCTGTTACAAAGGTGAGTTACAATAATTGAGTTTCTAACTTTAAAGCAAACTTTCATTCTTGGCATAGACTCTAATTATGGTATATCATCCTTTTATATTTGTCTGGGTTTAGTTTGTAGAAGTTCGTTCAGGACTTTTGCATCTTTGTTTATGAGTGAGAGTATTTTCACATTTTCTTTTTTTAAATCATCTACGTGGGTTTTAGTATGGAAGCTACATCAAAATATAAATTTTAAGTGGAGATAATTAAATATAGGTTTCTCCTCCCTGTTCACACCTTACACTACAGAGATTCATTTTAGATGATTTTGGGGAAGGGATTTGGCCGTGCTTCCTGGGGATTTTGTCATTAGTCCTCAGTCTTGGGGTGAGTGTAATAAAAGGTAACCGATTAATAACAAATCACACACATCTCACTAACTTCGACAAAGAGGAATACCCCTGTATCAAGACCAGGTAATAAAAGATAATTGAAAAATTGTAAGGCACGAAGAAATCTTTGGTATTTGCAAGTTTGTAAAAGATTTACTTGAAATTAAATGATTGAACTTAGAAAATTGTTTCCCAGTATATTCTAAAGTACAAGAAAAATAATGGTAATAATGAATTAAAGCTAAGATTGGTTGAGCCTTTAAATTGAATCTGTTACTTCATATGTTCAGAGATTAAAATTAATATGCATATGTGACAGGCCACAGAGATATTATCTGAGAACTGTAACAAAGGAAGGCAGTTGTAAACGACCTTTTCTCTGCCTTTGGGAAATATGAAACTGCTGTATTTGGTGTGATTGACCAAGGGCAGAACTTCTCTATGTTTACCTGCTATTTACAGCAGCACCATGAGCACCAACTCGTCCCCCCCTGC
>NW_023240310.1:0-1269 GCF_002007445.2 Ailuropoda melanoleuca
TGGCGCAATCGGTTAGCGCGTTCGGCTGTTAACCGAAAGGTTGGTGGTTCGAGCCCACCCAGGGACGCAGCGGTATTTTTAGGAGGTGGGAAGTGTCGTTTGGCATGTGCAGACCGGGAGGACCGAAGCCAAGATCAGAAGGCCACCGCGGATCCTAGAGAGGGAGAGCTCTGGAGGAAAACAGGTCGCTGGGAATCCGAAGTCCTCGAAAGAGTACAACCCTCCGAATGCCTCTTAACAATGCAGCTACTGCCAGTGTGTGTGTGTTTGCGCCAGTATTTATTTAACCCTTTCCTCGTACTCTTTACGTTAAGTTGATTCTAGGGTCTTAGGGTTTCAGATACTGCTGTCGTCATCGTTCTCGTACTGGACAAATATTTCGACAGGGAAGAGTCCTGGAAGAGCAATTGCTCTGACGTAGTGTTTCCATGGTTTTTATATGATCCAGTTCTTTCCCTTGTTGGCTTGTTAGCTGTAACTCTCTCTTTTGTTATTTCAGCGACTGCTTTAGGCTTCAGAGCTGCATACATCTGTAACTTACCAGCCTCCCTCCCTCCAAGGGATCTCCTACCTCTTCACGTTTCTTCCCTGCCCGCCTTTATGCGCTAGCTATGGTGCTTTTTACTTTGCATGTTAGAAACCCCAAGTCCCATCCCCACTACTTTGGTTTCATCTGCCTCGTGTTTTTAAAGAGATTTAAATAATGAGAAAGAAATCTTGTCTAGTTTCCCACGCGGTTACCATTCTGTGTCCTTCATGCTGCTGGCTACATGCAGATTCCCATCTGGTGTGGGTGTCCTTCTTTAACATTTCTTGTAGTGTGGGTCGGCTGGTGATGCAATCTTTCAGCATTTCTGTGTCTGTCAATGTCACTCACCTTCATTTTTGAAAGGCTGTTTTGGAGGGGAGGCATAGACTTCCTTGTGGACTTTGAGGTAGCTCAGTGCCTTCTCACACTGCTTCCCACGAGAAAACTGACATCATCTTTATTTCTGTGTCCTATACCTACCACGCCTTTCTCCTCTGGCCGCTTTGCAGATTTTGTTTTCTTTTCGCATGGATTTGAGCAATGTAAGTAGGATGTGACTAGATACGGTTTTCTTCATGTGTCTTGTGCTCATTCATTGTGTTCGTCTGGCTCCTTGGATTGGTGGGTTTATGATTTTTATTATGATTGAAAATTCTTCTGTCGTTGTTTCCTCAAAAAATGCTTCGTTCTCCCCAGTCTTTTCAGGGACTCCAATCACTCGTATCTTTTTTTTTTTTTTT
>NW_023240311.1:0-1270 GCF_002007445.2 Ailuropoda melanoleuca
AAAAAAAAAAAAAAAAAAAGGAAATAACCTATGAAATTCTACTTCCAGGTATATAGAGAAACTCTTTGCACAAGGAGACATGCATAGTAACAATATAACAGTCATAGCATATTTATTTAAAACTATAGCATTGCAAATAAATGACCTAGAGCCACATATATTAACATTGATAAATTTCACAAACTATATTGAATAAAAATATTATTTAATAGGGACAGGAAGAGAATAAAGTATTCCAAGAGAATTACAGATAAAATATTTTGGTTAATGTTTCCTTCTGAAGGAATAGAGTGTGGAATAAGAGAAGTTTATGCTCTATACTTTAGTGGCATTCACCATATTTTTTATACATTTTCTCTTGTCTGAAATCGTTCAGAGTAGAATGTGTAAAAAAAGAAGAAAAAGGTGTTTAAATATTTTAATCTTTTTTTCCTTTCCTGTCATATGGCCCACCAATCTATGCCATTTTTAAAATTTTGATCCCCAGAAAAATCTTGGCCGAATTCCTTCTAGAGTACTTAACTCCCTATATGGATGTTTAGTCTGTATACCCCTATCCTTTTTTTCTAATTCTTATATTGTTCCAGATTTACAATGCTCCTTGAGCAATTAATGTAAAGAGAAAGTGCCATGTTAGTTATACTATAAAAACTAAAGAGCACTATAAAAATTTTCTCAATTGTATCCGTAAGTTTCAGAGGCTGTTTGGTATCAAGAATAGATCTAATCTTACAGCTCTGGAGGCAGTTTGGCTTCGAGAAATACGCTGAAGCCCAAAATCTATTCCATGAAAACAGAATTAGTGAAGCACTGTTCAATCATTCACTGTCATTAAGTGAATTAAAGCATGTATGAACAGCACATCCTGCCCTATTTAATTGAGGAGAGTAAGTATATTCATTGACGCAAGCAACAAATGAAACTTGCATGGTGCAGGAATTTAGGAGATGTGATGTGATTTCCTTTTAAATTATGTATGTGTGTAAAGATACAAGCAACCACAAATCATAGAAGTAAGAATAAGACCTGTATAGGCTAAACAGAGGAATTTGGCATTTATATTTTTACTAATCATCTAAGAAGGCATGAAATCTGGCTACATTAATATATTATTACAAAAACGCCAAAGAACAAACTTTAAACAAGCATCTGTGATGGAGTAGGGACAATAACTGAGGATGCAATGAAGAGGAGATTATCTACCGTGCCTGACTCTTAGAAGATGCTGATTAAACTTCTCCTTTGAAATGAAGCAGTTAAGAGACTTATA
>NW_023240312.1:0-1270 GCF_002007445.2 Ailuropoda melanoleuca
AAAAAAAAAAAAAAAGCTGGAGCAAGGGAGAAATATGCAACATTTCTCCTGTGAGAAAAAACTTAGAGCCAGGACATTAGAGGAAGCTGGATCCAGAAGAGCCTAAAATGGCAAAACAACATCATTCCCTAGCCAGCAGGGTCTAAATGGTGCTTAAACATCTGTATACATTGAGAAAACTTGGACCCCAAATGCTAAAGTGACTTGCCACAGTCACTCAGTTAATTTATGGAGAAATCAGCACAAGAATCTCTGGACCCCTAATTAACAATCTCAGTGTTTATGTCTTTACATTGTGATGCTCTCTATTAGTTATAACAATACCCTCTCCAATGAGGTAAAACTAACGTGTGTCAAGTGCTTTAAGCATTTGGATCTATATTAACCACTTTGATCATCCCATTATATTATGATAAGGTAGTATCATGCAATAGTTAAGGTCATGGGCTCTGGAGTTAGACTTTCAATCTTTGCCTCATTTCTGACTTGCTGTGTGATCTTCGACAAATTACTTCTCAAGTCTCTGTTTCCTCATCCATAGGTTGGGAATATAACAGTACTCACCTCGGATGGTTGATGTGAAGAGTAAATGAGGTAACACATGTAAAGAACTTAGCCTGGCACCTAATATGTGCTCCCTGAATGTTATCATCATTATAGCTTTTATTTTACTGATGGAAATCTGAGGTAGGCAAGAATGGTTGAGTATCTTGCCCTAAGACACGTTGGTTACAAGCAATGGGTCAAGAACTCAATCTAGGTTTTCTACTTAAAATCGCATCCTCTTTCCATCCATAAATAATCCATAGATTCCATGCACTTGATTTTCCTCTAACTGTACTAGTTTTTCTGCTTTGACTTGCAAATCAGTCAATATGAACCTTTGCACAACAAAGAAAATAGTCCAATGTGTTTGGATAGGAGAAAAGGAGAAAATCTCATGTATGCAATCAGATTTGATTTTGGTGTCATCACAGGATCTAATGGATTATAAATAAATCTTAATTATTTTGGGGCACCTGGGTGAGTCAGTCAGTTAAGCATCTGCCTTCAGCTCACGTCATGATCCCAGAGTCCTGGGATCAAGCCCCATGTCAGGCTCCCTGCTCAGCGAGGAGTCTGCTTCTCCCTCAGCCTCTCCCCCAGCTTGTGTTCTCTCTCTCTCTTACTCCCTCTCTTTAATTAAAATAAATTTTAATTAAAAGAAATTTTAATTAAATAAAATAAATTAAATCAATTTTACTTATTTATATAATTAATAAACAAATAA
>NW_023240313.1:0-1270 GCF_002007445.2 Ailuropoda melanoleuca
TACACAAAAATAAATTTAAAATGGATGAAAGACCTAAATGTGAGACAGGAAACCATCAAAATCCTAGAGGAAAACACTGGCAGTAACCTCTTTGACATCAGCCATAGCAACTTCCTGATGGGATTCTTTTGAAGGATAAAATCATTGGTACATCCAATATCTGGATAAATACTTCATTTTCTTGAAATGACTTTTGAATATTTTCATTTCAGGTTGAGTATTAGAAGCTGCCTTACTCTAAAACATGAAAACAAATGTAGCTGCGATACTGGGTTCCATCTTTCCTTCTTCAACCCCCATGGAAATTTCTGAGTTTAATCTCATGTTTCTACAGAAAAGCATGATTAAACAGTTTATTTTAAAAGTATGCATGCTATCTTTACACCGTTGGGATGGGAAACTGGTTATGGGTAAAATTTTTAAAAGACAACTGCTCCACTTCAGGATGGCATGTGAAATATATTACTATATTTACGTGTGGAAAAATAATGTTTAGGATTACAAAATGATATTGAAATGACTTTAATAGAAAATAGACAAAATGTTACATTTCATGTATACAGTATCATAGAAATGTTAAAGTTGACAACCCAAATTTTCCCATTGCTCTTACAAAATAGTTTTAGCTCTTTCTCTCTGAGAACACCAACATGTGTTCTCAGTCTAGAGACAAGTCATTCAAAACAGAAGGTGTATAGCTTCTCTTGGACTGTTTCCCAGCACAGTGGCCTCTGGCACAATCTTTGGCTGTAGAAGTATGAGCTAGTTCAACAGTGCAATAAACATTCTTCCCTTCCTACACATTAGTGGCCCAAATGGCAATTTGTCCAAGAAATTGCCTGCTGGTGCTGTAATCTCAAATCCCACTTCCACTGGCATAAAGGTATTCTTGTCCACAAACAAATAAAAGAACAGAAACACATCTACTGAGACAGCTGAAGAGTAACACCACTAATTGCTTTAAAGTAATTTGGGAACATATTTTAGAAGTCATAATACAAAGAAGAACATGACTAAAAGGAATTATTAAGTAAATAAGATCAATCTGATTTTTTTCAAACTGATCTCATTTCTGTTGGGCATTTACTAGGTTTATGTAGCATTACTCTCAGAGGCTAAACAAGCCAGCTGTAAACTAATAATAATTCCTTTTCTTAAGGAAATAAGGGTTACATTAAAATGAGAAAATAGTAGCAACAGCACTCCAAGAATAAAATTTGGTACAATTATCTAGGAGAATTGCCCGGAATACTAATAACTTCAGAAATAA
>NW_023240314.1:0-1271 GCF_002007445.2 Ailuropoda melanoleuca
CTCTATTCCAGTAGTCTTCATCCCTGTTTCATAGTCTTGAATACAGTCTTCCTTGTTGTTTCATAACATGTTTGGTGCAATTTTTCTTTCACGCCAATAGATGTAGTTGCAAGCATTATTAAAACAGATAAAAGTAGGGTCAGTCTAGAAAATTCATTGATGCAAATTTTTAAACACCAAGGAAATAATGCTTATGATTACAACACACACACAAACACACATAGACTGTATGTCATTCAAAGATGAAATGTCACATGAGTACAAGTGCGTTTGAGGGTCACAGAGGTTAATTTAATCCCTAATGAAGGTATGCTTCCTCCAAAGTGGTAAACCCTGTTAAATACCCTGGAGGTCTAGAGCTTCTGATAGTAGACTACAGGACAAGTATCTGGATTTGTAGGTTAACTAACAGATGACAGGACTGCTAAAATAAGGTGTGAAGAGATGGGCTCTAAAACTAAGTAAATTTAACACATATAAGGAGAAATGCATAACATTCACTTTTAAAAAAGTACCTCCTACTTGGTTTAGAAGTTTTTAAAGCAGATTTTAGAAATACGTATTATAGTTTATTCTCTTTTTTTAATGAGAAAATTATGGCATATAAGCAAGTGGCACACCATCATTTTGATGGTGGTAGAGAAATGATTTTACAGCCCAAACAGTTGGTAGTTAGGCCATCCATTGGCTCTGATCTTTACCGGAACAAAAGCAAGGAGGGAAATACTAATTTCAAATTTCATAGTTTCTGGGAGTACAAATTCTCCAACTTCTTAAACAAACAAAAAATGAAAAAAAATTTCCTGGTTCAAGATCTAAATGGAATTTATCTTCTGGACTTGTAGAAACAAGACACATGAGAAGCAGCATTTTAAACCATACCTGTGGTGATCGTAACAATGTAATTCATAGGACTAGTTGTCAATCTATCTCTCAAGGTGACTTAATTACAGCAATTTTACACGTAGGAACCTAATACGGTCCACATACACAGGTATTCAGGTTAAAGTCAAAGATAAATCAAAAGATTTGTCTTGGTCACTATTCAACAGGAGTGAATACAAGTTTACATTCTATGAGAATGACCCAGGCAAGTCGTCACTGACAGTTATGGTTAGGGTGGTGTTCAGGGTTATATGAAAATATGTACTTTAAGTGTTAAGTGACATAGAAGGAAGGTTCATAAATCTTAGAAAGGTTAAAAGCTAAATGAGGATCCAGGCTCTCTGAAGAGGTGGATAGAGGAATACCTGTGGACAAGGACAAGATGG
>NW_023240315.1:0-3045 GCF_002007445.2 Ailuropoda melanoleuca
AACATGGCATCATTAAAAGCATATCTCTCAATAATCAGTCTCAATGTAAATGGCCTAAATGCTCCCATAAACTGCCACAGGGTTGCAGACTGGATAAAAATACATGACCCATCCACTTGCTATCTATAAGAGACTCATCTTGAAACTAAAGATATATCCAGACTGAAAGTGAAGGGATGGAAAACCATTTTTCATTCCAATGGACCTCAAAAGAAAGCTGGGGTAGCAATTCTCATATCAGACAGATTAGATTTTAAACTAAAGACTGTAGTTAGAGATACAGAAGGACACTATATTATTCTTAAAGGGTGTATCCAACAAGTGGATATGACAATTATAAATATATATGCCCCCAACAGGGGAGCAGCAAGATACACAAGCCAACACTTAACCAGAATAAACAGACATATAGAAAAAATACGTTAATAGTAGGGGACCTCAACACTCCACTATCAGCAATAGATGACCTAAGCAGAAAATCAACAAAGAAACAAGAGCTTTTAATGCCATACTCGACGAGTTGGACCTCATAGATATATATAGAACACTACACCCCAGAACAAAAGAATACTCCTTCTATTCGAATGCACATGGAACATTCTCCAGAATAAATCATGTTCTGGGTCACAAAACAGGTTTCAACTAATACCAAAAGACTGAAATTATTCCATGCATATTCTCAGACCACAATGTTTTGAAATTGGAACTCAACCACAAGGAAAAATTTGGAAGAAACTCAAACACTTGGAGACTAAGAATCATCCTGCTCAAGAATGATTCGATAAACCAGGAAATCAAAAATCAATTTAAACGGTTTATGGAGACCAATGAGAATGAAAACACAATGGTCCAAAACCAATGGGATACTGCAAAGGCAGTCCTAAGGGGAAAATACATAGCCATCCAAGCCTCACTCAAAAGAATAGAAAAATCTAAAATGCAGTTTTTATATTCTCACCTCAAGAAGCTGGAGCTGGAACAGAAGAACAGACCTAACCTACGCACGAGAAAGCAGGTGATCAAGATTAGAGCAGAGATCAATGAATTAGAAACCAGGAGCACAGTAGAGCAGATCAACAGAACTAGAAGCTGGTTCTTTGAAAGAATAAATAAAATTGACAAACCACTGGCANTCACTGGCAAGACTATCCAAAAGAATAGAGAAAGGACCCAAATTAATAAAATTATGAGTGAAAAGTGAGAGGTCACAACTAACACCAATGAAATAGGAAGGATCATTAGAAACTTTTATCAACAGCTTTATGCCAATAAATTAAGCAACCTGGAAGAGATGGATGCCTTCCTGGAAACCTATAAACTACCAAGACTGGGACAGGAAGAAATTGATTTTTTAAACACACCAATTAATTATGAAGAGATTAAAGCAGTGATTAAAAACCTTCCAAAAAACAAAACTCCAGGGCTTCATTGTGGTTTTGATTTGTATTTCCCTGATGCCAAGGGAGGTGGAGCATATTTTCATGTGTCTGTTGGCCATTTGTATGTCTTCTTTCGAGAAACGTCTGTTCATGTCTTCTGCCTATTTCTTGACTGGATTCTTTGTTTTTTGGGTGTTGAGTTTGAGAAGTTCTTTATAGATCTTGGATACTAGCCCTTTATCTGATACGTCATTTGTAAATATCTTCTCCCATTCCATAGGTTGTCTTTTAGTTCTGTTTTCCATTTCCTTTGCTGTGCAGCTTTTATCTTGATGAAGTCCCAATAGTTCATGTTTGTTTTTGTTTCCCTTGCCTTTTTTTTTTAAAGATTTTATTTATTTATTCAACAGAGATAGAGACAGCCAGTGAGAGAGGGAACACAAGCAGGGGGAATGNTGCTCGATCCCATAACGCCAGGATCACACCCTGAGTCGAAGGCAGATGCTTAACCGCTGTGCCACCCAGGCGCCCCTGTTTCCCTTGCCTTTGGAGACATGTCTAGCAAGAAGTTGCTGCAGCCGAGATCAAAGTGGTTGTTGCCTGTGTTCTCCTCTAGGATTTTGATGGATACCTGTTCACATTTAGGTCTTTCATCCATTTTGAGTTTATCTTTGCCTATGATGTAAGGAAATGGTCCAGTTTTATTCTTCTACCTGTGGTTGTCCAATTTTCCCAGCACCATTTATTGAGGAGACTGTCTTTTTTCCATTGGATATTCTTTCCTGCTTTGTCAAAGATTAGTTTGCCATAGAGTTGAGGGTCAATTTCTGAGTTCTCTGTTTTTTCCATTGATCTATGTGTCTGTTTTTGTGCCAATATCATATTGCCTTGATGATTACAGCCTTGTAATGTAGCTTGAAGTCTGGAATTGTGATGCCACCAGCTTTGGTTTTCTTTTTCAACATTCCTCCGGCTATTCAGGGTCTTTTCTGGTTCCATACAAATTTTAGAATTATTTGTTCCAGCTCTTTGAAAGTTGTTGATGGTATGTTGATAGGGATTGCATTGAATGTGTAGTTTGCTCTGAGTACCATAGACATTTTTTTAGAAAATATTTATTCTTTCAATCCATGAGGAAGGAATGTTTTTCTATTTCTTTGTGTCTTAGTTTCTTTCATAAGTGTTCTGTAGTTTTTAGAGTACCGATCCTTTACCTCTTTGGTTATGTTTATTCCTAGGTACCTTACAGTTTTTGGTGCAATTCTATATAGGATCGATTCCTTAATTTCTCTTTCTTCTGTCTCATTGTTAGTGTATAGAAATGCAACTGATTTCTGTGCTTTGATTTTTTATCCTGCCACGTTCTTGCATTGCCGTGTGAGTTCTAGCAATTTTGGGGTGGAGTCTTTGGGGTTTTCCACATAAAATATCATGTCATCTATGAAGAATGAGAATTTGACTTTTTCCTTGCTGATCTCAATGCCTTGTATTTATTTTGGTTGTCTGATTGCTAAGGCTAGGACTTCTAGTACTATGTTGAATAATAATGGTGAGAATGGGCATACTTGTCATGTTCCTGATCTTAAGGGAAAGGGTTCCACCTTTTCCCCATTGAGAATGATATTTGCTGTAGGCTTTTCATAGATGGTTTTTATGAGATTGAGGA
>NW_023240316.1:0-1270 GCF_002007445.2 Ailuropoda melanoleuca
TTGTGGTCAAAAGGAGTGGTCATTATCCTTCGATGAAATGGGTAGAGACGAATTTTGTGTATTGCTTTCTCCAAAGTAAAGGAGTCAGAGTGTTTCTAGGCAAGCACCATAAAAATCTCCTGTATTAACTGGGAAAAGAGCACATTTCTTGAACAGTATTTTTCAAAGCTTAACCTCATGTTTTAACAACCCCAGATGACTTATGTTTCTGGCTTTCTTATTTGTTGGTTAGCCTTCAATGCCTGAATTCAGAGAAATGAGAGATGGAAAAACCCCCAACAGGTCACCCAGTTCATTTCTGTAAAGAAATTAACAGAGGAGCATCATAATGTAGTCCCCAGCATCAACTTACTTAAGGATAACTTGAAGGAGGGGGGTTTACATTTTTACATCCGAAAAAACTGGGGCCAATTTCAATCTTAGGATGAATTTTAAGTCCACTGAAAGATTTCCATATCCTACCTGTGCTGTATTTGTGTGTGTGTATACATATATCATAAGCTGAGCAATTATGCTGAACACATTCTGGCTTTTTAACACTGAGCTTGTAAGGGGGAAGGGAAGATAGGAAAGGAGGAATCACAAGACTGAAAGATGCCAGTGTCAGGGAAAAGGGCCTAGGTCTTTATGCCCTTGGATTGACCAGTTTTGAGATGTGGGCTGTTTCATGACTTGGAGCAAGCTGCTCTCTTCAGCTAAGGGGAATTTTGGGAGAGGGACTCAGCCTACTGAAAGCCATCAGCTGGTGGCATGGGAGGGATTGAGTGCCCCAGTCCTGAAGGGATCTGAGCTGAGCAAAACACCATAAAATTAACTACAGTCCATGCTTGCACTGCTTCATCCACTTGTTTCATACAATATGTTCCAGCAATAGCTTCTCCAGGATTCTGGTTGGTCTCTTCTCCAGGAAAAAATTACAATCTAGTCACCTTTTCCTGGAAGCTGTGGCTGTTTTATAGAAATGTGTTTCCCAGTTTTAGTGTAACAGTGATCTCCTCTCTTAGCTCTATACTTTCTCCTTTGGTATATGCTCATGTTTGAAATCTAGTTCACTCCTGGAGCAAGTCAGAATACTTATAAAGGTTATTGAAAACCATACGTTACCTTGGAATTAACTTAACCAGAGATATAAAGGATCTATATTCTAGAAACTATAAATCACTCTTGAAAGACATTGAAGAAGACACAAAAAGATGGAGAAATATTCCATGCTCATGGATTGGAAGAATTAACATAGATAAAATGTCCATGCTACCCAGAGCAATCTACA
>NW_023240317.1:0-1270 GCF_002007445.2 Ailuropoda melanoleuca
ACACACACACACACACACACACACACACACACACACACTACACAGCAGGCAAAGGAGCCAAGACAACTCAGCCTTACCAGCTGGACTTTGGACCCTAAATTCCAAAGCAAGACCTAAAGCAATTGTTCTCAAAGTACAGTCCTCAGACTAGCATCATAAGAATCTTCTGGAAACCTATTAGAAATGCAAATTCTCAGACCTCACCCAAACTTACCAAGTCTCATATTCTGGAATGGGGCCATTTGGTCTGTAGTTTATTTAACAAGCCCTCCAGATGATTCTGCTGTGCTGCTCAAGTCTGTCCCAAGTCTTTGGTTTTTAATTCCGAATGGAGGAAGAGGCAGATCCGATGTTGGCGGATCAGGAATAAGAGAGTAAGAGAAAGCACTCACTGCCATGAGAGGGCTACTGGTTGGGGCTGCCTGCCCCAAAGACCACGAAGTCTTTCCAAAACATGGTGACAGCTGCTGGATTAACAAAAAAGTGCTTGGGATGGAGACAGGGAAGTCCCTGATAACCCAAATGGCAGGCTCACCATCGTGCTTAGTGCAACAGCCTTTTTAAAAAAACTGTTGATTTTCTCTACATTTATTTTACTCTCTAATGTTGTTTGCACTTATAACGATACATGAATGAAACACCATAATCTTTAAGTGTAGGGCTTCTAAATACCTTAATCTTGTCCTAGAATAGAGGTGAGAAGGAAGAAAAGAGTGCACTTAGGGAGATTGTGAGGTCTAGCTAGCAAGTGTTCTTCCTTTCGGGCGTCAGGCATCTATTGCCTCCCTACCGTTCAAGTTCTGTGGGTATTTACAACCATTACCCCGGTGCTCCACATTCGCGGGCCACTGTTTTAATCTGTACTCTCAACCCTGAGCAACACTTCATTTCACTGGGGAGGAAGGGTCGGTCAGACTAGGAGCGGGTTTCTTCTGCAGTGGGAAGGGAGAGGTATTCAGAGAAGGTCTCGGGCTCCCCCTAGAGGTGGGCACCTCTTACACACTCAAGATGGCAATTTTCATAGGCAGCAAGCACCTCTCACCAGTCTTGCCCTGGAGAGGAAAGCGAAGTTCAACCCGCCCTAGTAAATCGCTCAAAGTAATGTAACTTGTGACATTGCCAAGCCAATGCTACTTCCAAGCCATAGCCACAGGTGGCTATTGAATTTTAAATTAATTAAAATTAAAAATTCAGGTCCTCAGTCGCACTAGCCACATTTCAAGTGCTCAGCAGCCACGTGTGGCCAGTGGCTGTGATACCAGACAGGGCA
>NW_023240318.1:0-1270 GCF_002007445.2 Ailuropoda melanoleuca
AAAAAAAAAAAATCACAATCAAAGGACATACCTATAAAGTCTAAAAGCAATTTCAAATTTGATATCATATGATTATGAAAATAAAAACTTTTATTGTTGTTAATCTGTCTGACCTCTATTTTACTTAGCCTTGAACATAATTGTCTTCATCAATAACAAACATATTTTGAACAACTAAGTTTGTGAACACACAGTGAAATTAGTAAAATGTTGTGTTTTCTTTTTTAAATCTATGAAACTACTGAAAAATAAAAAGTGACATTACCTCATGTAACCTGACACATGTTTGAACTTGGTATCCCAGTTTAAAAAGAAAAAAATATGTTTTTCAGTTATCATCCCATAAATTGAAATACCTAATTCAAACTATTTTGTTATATTAATAAGAATTTAGTAAAACAAAAAAATAAGAAAAAAACCTTACTTGATGTTTAAAGGCTCAAAAGTAAAATGTTTTCTAAATAAAAAATCTTGATGACAATAGCAGTATTCAATTTAAATTGTATTTTATTCTGTATGAATATTAAAACTTTTAGAAATGTATTTAAGTTGTTGAGTACTGATAAGTGAAGATTTCTTTGAAATTTGTTTTAATAGTTACATTTTGAAATCTGTATTTCTCTACCAAATATAAAATTAAAATCAATAATTATTTGTACACAGCTGTTCCTAGAACAAGTTCCACACAATGCAGTTCTGTGCCTGAACCAAGATTTGGAAGAAGGATTGGCAATGAATTTGCGGTTGGCTCATTGGTTCTTTTTGAATGTAATCCAGGATATATCCTCCATGGATCCATTGCAATTAGGTGTGATACAGTGCCCAATTCTTTGGCCCAATGGAATGATTCTTTACCTACCTGTATTGGTGAGTATGTAAATTTGAATGCTCTGTGATTATATATATTTTATATCAAAATTAGTTATCTTGCATCTATCAATAATTCTATATCTAATAGTTATGAATTAATTTTTAAATACTTCATTAGTTATTGTGTACCTAAATATGCAAGCAAATGTGGATATTTGATGCAGTTCAGATGTACTGTGATCAATGAAAAACATTTTGTGTTGAATTAGCTGGATAGTTTCCTCATTTATTGATTTAGATGTATGGAGATATATGTACATATTGCCAATAGCACAAAATTTGAATGCTACTAATATGGGATTGTTAAAAATAAGTATCTCTAAAATTTTATGCAGAGATTCCAATGCCAATATGTGAAGAATTTATATCTCTTTTAAAGACCTCAGAAGCTGATTTTTTT
>NW_023240319.1:0-1270 GCF_002007445.2 Ailuropoda melanoleuca
AAACTGAGGGTTACAGAAAGGGAGGGGGGCAGGGGGATGGGGTAACTGGGTGATGGGTATTAAGGAGGGCACGTGTTATAATGAGCACTGGGTGCTATACACAACTAATAAATCATTGAACACTATATCAAAAACTAATGATGTACTATATGTTGGCTAATTGAACATAATAAAAAATAAATTAATTAAAAAACAATAAAAAAAGACAAATAGATCAATGAAACAGACAGAGGGCCCAGAATAAATATAGTCCACTGACTCTTGACAAAGGAACAATGGCCATACAATGAAGCAAAGACAACTGGATGTCCACCTGCAAAATAATTAAAAAATTAAAAATAAATAATGAATAATAATTTTTAAAACTGCTAAAAAAGGAATCCAAAGACCTTACACCTTTCATAAAAATTAATTCAAAATGGGTCATAGACCTACATGTGTAAAACACAGAACTTTAAACTCCTAGAAGATCAACTAAGAGAAAAACTAGCTGATGGTGGGTATGGTGATGACTTTTTAGATGCAACACCAAAGCCCTGATCCGTGAAAGAAATAACTGATAAGCTGGACTTCATTAAAGTTAAAAACTTCTCTGCAAAAGATATTTTAAAGAGAATGGGAAGATAAGCCAGACTGGGAGAAAATATTTACAAAAGACACATCTGATAAAGGACTGTTTTCCAAAATATACAGAGAACTTTTAAAAACTCAGCAATAAGAAAACAACCTGATTAAAAAATGGACCAAAAGCCTTAACAGACACCTCAGCAAAGAAGATATACAGATGGCAAATGAGCATATGAAAAGATGTTCCACATCATATGTCATTGGTGATATGCAAATTAAAACCACAAGGAGAGATCACTATACATCAATCAGAATGGCCAAAATCCAAAACACTGACAATACCAAATGCAGGCATGGGTGCAGAACCACAGGAACTCAGTCACTGCTGCTGGGAATGCAAACTGGTACAGCCACTGTGCAGTCTGGCAATTTCTTACAAAACTAAACATATTCTTACTGTATGATCCAGCAATCAATTGGTCTTTGGTGGTTACTCAAAGGAGTCGAAAACATGTTCACACAAAAACCTGTGCATGGATGTTTGTAGCAGTTTTATTCATAATTGCCAAAACTTGAAGCAACCAAGAAGTTCTTAATAGATGAATGGATAAATAAACTGGTGCATCCAGACAATGGCATATTAATTCATTGCTAAAAAGTAATGACTATCAAGCCATGAAAAGATAAGGAGAAACGGTAAGTG
>NW_023240320.1:0-1270 GCF_002007445.2 Ailuropoda melanoleuca
CTGCCGCCCCAGCTTGCTGCCCGCATAGGCTTATCACAATGACTACAATCCACGAAATCCTGGGCAAGCTCTGCCTTGAGGGAAACGAACAGGTTTCTCAGACCGCATATGGCTCACTCAAGGCATCAACCAACTTTGATGCAGACCGAGATGCCGCTGCCCTCGAAACAGCCATCAAGACCAAAGGTGTCGACGAGGTCACAATCGTCAACATCCTGACCAACCGCAGCAATTCCCAGAGGCAGGATATTGCATTCGCCTATCAGAGGCGAACCAAAAAGGACCTCCCATCGGCACTGAAGTCTGCTCTGTCTGGAAACCTGGAGAATGTAATGCTGGGCTTGATGAAGACGCACCGACAATACGATGCCTCCGAGCTGAAGGCCTCCATGAAGGGTTTGGGCACAGACGAAGATACCCTTATTGAGATCATCTGCTCGCGGGACAACAAGGAACTTCATGCCATCAATGGCGCCTACAAAGAAATGTACAAGACGGATTTGGAAAAGGACATCACCTCTGACACCTCTGGGGACTTCCGCAAACTGATGATCGCTCTGGCAAAGGGTAAAAGGCCAGAGGAAGGCTCAGTTATCGATTACGAGAAGATTGACCATGATGCTAGGGAGCTGTATGAAGCTGGAGTAAAGAGAAAGGGGACTGATTCAGCCAAATGGATCTCCATCATGACCGAGCGTAGCGTACCACATCTACAGAAAGTGTTTGATAGGTACAAGAGCTACTGCCCCTATGACATGGTGGAGAGCGTTAAGAAGGAGTTCAATGGAGACATGGAAAATGCCATGTGTAATCTTGTGCAGTGCATTCAGAACAAGCACATGTACTTTGCTGACAGGCTGTACGATTCAATGAAGGGCAAAGGAACCAAAGACAAGATCTTGATCCGGATCATGGTGGCTCGCAGTGAAATTGATATGCTGAAAATTAGGAAGGAATTCAAAAAGAAGTATGGCAAATCACTGCATTACTTCATCAGCCAAGACACAAAGGGTGACTACCAGAAGGCGTTGCTGAACTTGTGCGCAGGAGATGACTGAGACTAATCCCCTGATCCCACCTTCCGCTTCTCAAACTTTTGTAATCCAAGCTGACCCGTCTGCCTCGCTAGCAGTACTTTGCATCAGTATTCAGCAGACTAATGTTAGTTTTTGCTCTCCTGACCTTGCCTTCTGCCCAAAGGATTCCAAGACGAAATCCATTGTTCTAACATTCCAGAATTTAAATGAAGCTATCATTGTGACAGATGACA
>NW_023240321.1:0-1270 GCF_002007445.2 Ailuropoda melanoleuca
CCACTCCCCCTGCTTGTGTTCCCTCTCTCACTGGCTGTCTCTCTGTGTCAAATAAATAAAATCTTTAAAAAAAAAAAAAAAGAGAGAGAAACAATGGCTGAAGACTTCCAAAACCTGGCAGAAGATGTAAACATATAATTTAAGAAGCTCACTGAACACAGACAGAATAAGCTCCAAGACTTCCACACCCAGATGTCATAACCACAGGGCTGAAAACTGAAGACAAATGAAAAATTATGAAAGCATCTAGAGAAAAACACATGTAGAATAACAGCAATTAGAATGAGTACAGGTTTCTCATCAGAAACCACAGAGGCCAGAGAAGTAACGCGGTATTTCTGAAGTGGTAAAAAGCAAAACAAGCAAACAAACAAACAAGAAGATAACCAAAAAATGCCCTATCCCGTGAAGTTATCCTTCAAGAATGAAAGTGAAATAAAGTATGATAAAAAAATTCTCATTTGAAGAAAAACTAAAATGAAGTCATTGCCAGTAGCCTGCTCCAAAAGAATTGGTAAAGGATGTTCTTCAGAGAAAATGATAAATATCTAGATAAACATAATGGACTACTTTCTCTTTTTGAGTTCTTTAAAATGAGTTAATGGTTGAAAACAAAATTTATAACATAGTCTGATGGGATTTCAGATATATAATTTATGTGGTAGCTGTAACATACAAGGGATGGCAGAGAGAAGAGAGACCAAGGTTAAGGATGACAGTGGTGTTCTAAAATTTATACCCGGGGGATTGTAAATTAGGGAAGTGACTGAATGATGGCCCAGAGAAGTCAATGCCACTGAAGGAAGATTTTGATTATTTATTTCTGCTAGGAGAAGGGTGCATACTTCACTGTGCTGGGCTACAGATGAAGCATCAGGTTTTGGTCAGGAGGCAGAGGCAGGAGCAAGGGGGAAGGCAAGGCAGGATAGGATAAACCGTTTAAAATTGGCTAGTTGGGCTTTGGGGCATAGAGACTGCTCTTAGTTGTGTGGTTCCTGGCCCAGGCTTGATACAGGGTAGGGGAAATACTGGCTTAGTGTGTGAGTTAGTTAAGGCGGTGGGTGTGAGGGCACAGCACTAGATAGTCAATCTGCACACATGTCCGCCCCTTCTAGAAATTAGGGGTAAGTCTCTCCTCGGGTCTGAAAGACCCCCTACGATGTTAGAACATCATAAGATACAGAAAATAAAAGCATGACTCATGTAGATGATAAGGTTTATACATTCTTCTTTTTTTTTTTTTTTTTTTTTTAGTTTTTTTTTTTTTTTT
>NW_023240322.1:0-1270 GCF_002007445.2 Ailuropoda melanoleuca
CCCCCCCAGCATAGATCTTAACAGTACAGTTCAATGAGTTTTTATGAATATTCAAAGTGGCTAAAAGCTTCCTTCTGCAGGGTAAAGAACAGGTGTGAATCACTTGCCCTCTCCAAGTCTCCCTTTCCCATATCTGACCAGACCTGGGGTTCAGGAGACCTGGACACATGGGGCTGTGGCTCTGAGTTGAACAAGGAACAGGGCTGAGATTCCACAGCTGGCTGGCTTGCGGCCACACAGGTTCCCTCAGGGGCTGGAGGACGTGTCCACGTACCGGTTCTGATAGAGGAGTTGCTGAGTCATGGCTGGAGTGAGGAAGAGCTCCAGGGTGTCCTTCGTGAAAACCTGCTGCGGGTCTTCAGACAGGTGGAACAGGTACGCTGGGCTGCGCAAAAGAGTAGCTCGGGGTCTGAGCAAGTGCGTTGGAGTGGCTGTGGGAGTTGCTGACCGCTGACTGCTACCTCCAGGTACGGGAAGCAAGCAAGGGGCAAAACCCCTTGGAGGATGAGTTCCCGGATGAGCAGCTGGGCAGCTCTTGCCGCTCCGTTCTCTCACATCTGCATCAGACACAGTACCTGGCACCAGACCGGAAACTAACTGAGACTTCAGTGCGTTGGACACCTAAGTGGTCATCTAAACAATCATTGTCAAAATCTACCCCCAGCATGGCTCCAGGCCTCACGGTTATTGCTGCCTGTTTAGTCCTCATTCCGTGGTTCTGATGACCCAGTTAATCCTACCAGGTGTTACTATGGCAGCCACAGATAACCCACAATGTTCCCCCATCATGTGGGTAGAAACATTTCCTGAAAATAAATGTTTTACACATGGAACCAGGCATGAGTGTCCTCTGTGGTGGGGTCTGGTGGCACAGGCTCCCAATTTTGGTGGTTGGATTGGGACCCTGCAGTTCAGCCACCAGTTACTGAAGTAAGACCTGAGTCTCACTAGCATGACCCAAGAAGACCCTGATGGCTGGGCTCAGCACTGGAAGAAGACAGTGGGTAGCTCCAGCCGTGGGACAGTGGATCTTCCTCTGGGTCGCCTCTCAATAGCTCACCTCAGTCCACATCCTGACCCACTGACCACCACCTGGGGATCCTGAAGGGAATTCTGGTTCAGATTCCCAAGAAGGGAACCTGCCTGGATCGCAAATGATCTTTGTTCCTATTTGGTCAGAGCCCAGAATGCCAGGCTACATGATAAGCCATGGGCCTCCAATGACTGGACTTCCCTGGATGTGGACCCACCCCCTCCCCTGCCCCTCAGG
>NW_023240323.1:0-1270 GCF_002007445.2 Ailuropoda melanoleuca
TTTTTTTTTTTTGCATCTATTGACAGGATCATATAAATCTTATCCTTTCTCTTATTAATGTGGTTTACCATGCTGATTGATTTGTGAATACTGAACCACCCCTGTACCCTAGGAATAAATCCCACTTGATCGTGGTGAATAATTCCTGTAATATACTGTTAGATTTGACTGCTAGTATCTTGTTGAAAATTTTTGCATCCATGTTCATCAGCAATATTGGCCTGTAATTCTCCTTTTTAGTAGGGTCTTTGTCTGGTTTTAGAATCAGGGTAATGCTGGCTTCATAGAATGAGTTTAGAAGTTTTCCTTACGTTTCTGTTTTCTGGAACAATTTGAGAAGAACAGGTATTCAGTGCCTGACAGAATTCCCCGGGGAAGCCATCTGGCCCTGGACCTTTGTTTGATGGGAGATTTTTTGATTATTGATTCAATTTTTTTTGCTGGTTATGGGTCTGCTCAAATTTTAAATTTCCTCATGTTTCTGTTTTGTAGTTTGTATGTTTCTAGGAATTTGCCCATTGCTTCCAGATTGCCCTGTTTGTTGGCATACAATTTTTCAGAACATTCTTATAACTTGTATTTCTGTGGTGTTGGTTGTGATCTCTTCTCTTTCATTTGTGATTTCATTTGGATCACTTTTCTTTTCTTTTTGAAAAGTCTGGCTAGGGGTTTATCAACTTTATTAATTCTTTCAAAGAACCAGCTCTTAGTTTCCTTGATCTCTACTATTTTTCTTGTTTCTATACCATTTACTTCGCTCTGATCTTTATTATTTCCCTTCTTCTGCTGGTTTTAGGCTTTATTTGCTGCTCCTTTTCTAGCTCCTTTAGGTGTAAGGTTAGGCTGTGTATTTGAGACTTTTCTTGCTTCCTGTATTGAAATATACTTACCTCTTCAGACTACCCTTGCTGCATCCCAAAGATTGCAGAATGTTGTATTTTCATTTTAATTTGCTTCCATGTAATTTTTATTCCTTCTTTAATTTCCTGGTTAACCCATTCATTCTTTAGTAGGCTGTTCTTTAACAACCATGTCTTTGTGGGCTTTCTAAGTTTTTTCTTGTAATTGACTTCCAGTTTCATAACACTGTAGTCTGAAAAATGCATGACATGATCTCAATCTTTTTGTACTTGTTGAGGGCTGATTTGTGACCCAGTATGTGATTTATTCTGGAGAATGTTCCACGTGCACTTGAAAAGAATGTGCATTTTGATGCATTAGCTTCAAAAGTTATGAATGTATCTGTTAAGTCCATCTGGTCAAATGTGTC
>NW_023240324.1:0-1270 GCF_002007445.2 Ailuropoda melanoleuca
CATTTTTAGGCAATTCAGTAAACGAGCTTTAAAGCCCACTTATAAATGTACAAAAATCAACAGCTCTTCTATAATCAGCAAACACCAGTTACAAGATATAATTTAAGAACAGTCTATTCACTACAGCAATCAAAAACAAAATATAAAATATCTAGAAATAAAAACAGGGAAAATGGAGGACCTATATAAATAAAAGTACAAAATTTCACTTACTGAGGTAGAAAGAAGGAAAGGAAGGAAGGAGGGAGGGAAGAAAAGGAAGGAAAGAAGACAGAAAAAAGGTGTTTAAAAAAGTGGGGGAGGGGGGAAGCATACCATGTTCCTGGACTGTGACAATGTAAATTTCTCCCAAATTATCCTATATATTTTGTGCAATCACATTCAAAATACCCATGGGCTGTTTTTTAATATGTTGACAAAATAATTATAAATTTCACTTGAAGAGTAATTGTGTGACAATGGCCAAGAATTTTCCTTTAAGGAAAACTAAAAGGAACCACTCCAAGAGAGAAGTCATGATATCATGCACGCATTTTCAGACACAAGTGGGCTGAGAGCCCGGCTCCGCGGCAAGACCGCCCTCCCTGGCCTGCCGCGTGCAGCTCTCCAGCCGGCGTGTATTCCTATACACAGCCAGCGTCCGTCTCCATCTCTCTACAGCCTCTCATGGCTGAGCGAGTCCCCAAAAAGGAGGCCCCAGAAGCCAGATGTGTACGGGAGCCTCACAGACAGGCGTGAGAGCTGGCTCCCGGTACAGAGAACGGAACTTCACGACGGAGGGTTCAAAGGCGCACACTGAAACTCAAGTCATTTCTCAGATGGGAAAGAGGGAGAAACCCGGAGAAACACAGAAGCTGACCAATCAATGGAAGTCTTTATGGGGCTACAGTAAGGTAATACAGTAACATTTCATGATCTCATATGACAAAAACGATCTATGTGAATGCCTATGGAAACCTGAGATCAAATCGATCATTTTTCGTAGTGACATTTACATCTCCTTTCATTTTTAATAGCACTCTAAGACTATAACCCACTCAGCCACCTATTTCTCAACCATTACCTGCTCCCAGGGCTTTCTGAGCGGATGAAAATTCAACCTGGGAAGGAGAGGTTAGGCACCTTTTACAGGCACAGGTGAGGAGCGGTACGGGCCTGACAAACCTGCCATGTGCCACAGAGAGAGCGAGCTGCGGCTGAGGCTGGAGCTGCACTTTCAACTTCTGGGTCTGAAACAGGAACCCTCCCAATTGCCCCCCCACCCCAGCCG
>NW_023240325.1:0-2025 GCF_002007445.2 Ailuropoda melanoleuca
TCCGTACCTGAATCCTCCAGAATTCAGAAGCTCTCGGTGAGCATTCTTTCTTTCAAGGTAATTTTGATTATATGCCTAAGTTCAACACAAGTCTGTTTTCCTTGCAACAGGTCACTCCTGGAAACTTGTTATTTTAGTTATTTTACCAAGGCATTGAATGAAGTGTCTTATTGGAGAGCGAGAGACATGCATATAGGCCCTGATATGACCAGACAAGTTGAAGGATATAAGGTTGACTTGATGGAGCCCCTTGGAAATATTGGCCTGATAACCTTGCTTAAAGAGTGTTACTTCCCGGCAGGTATCAGAACCTCAGGATAGTTTGGGGATCTCAAAAAGAAGAATTGACCCAAATCTACAGGTACNAGAAGAATTGACCCAAATCTATAGGTACTGCAGGCAAGTCTGTTGTGAGTATTTGGCTTGGCCTCTGGCCTCAAGACACGATTGGAAGTTCAATCTAGAAGATTCCTTATGAAAAGTTTTGGCAAAGCAAGGTTTACAAATGTATATGGTCCATCACCGTTCTGAGCTTAGTTAGAATAGATGCTATGTGAAGTAAGTCAAGCAGAGAAAGACAATTATATGGTTTCACTTATTTGTGGAACATAAGGAGTAGCAGGGAGATCATTAGGAGAAGGAAGGGAAAGAGGAAGGGGGATGGATAACAGAGGGAGAGAGGAACCATGAGAGACTATGGACTCAGGGAAACAAACTGAGGGTTTTAGAGAAGAAGGGGGTGGGGGGATGGGCTAGCCGGGTGAAGTGTATTAAGGAGGGCACGTGTTGCATGGAGCACTGGGTGTTATACACAATCAATGAATCATGGGACACTACATCAGAAGCTAATGCTGGTACGGTATGGTGACTCACATATTATAATAATGCAAATAAATGTAAAAAAAAAGAGTAGATGCTAAGCCAGCAAGTGTGCAATGATTGCTGTGGCCTTCTTTCATCTAAGAAACAATCACAAATCAGTGTAACTGAAATACATCACCCATCTGGTTTGCAATTTAGGTTGGAGACATNATTTAGGTTGGAGACATGACTTTTGACACTGACAGTGTTTTCTGATTGGGAGGATTTGCCCAATCAGAAAACACTGTCAGTGTCAAAAGTGATGTCCAAATCCTGTCGGAATGCCGACCAAAGTAATCTTGGAATCCCCTAGAAGCTGTTTGTTAGAGTGCTTGCACTTTGGGTCAGTATCATAAATGCTGGTTAGGATTTAAACCCCTTTAAATCTCCTCAGAAATTTAAATTTGCATTTTGTCGTGATGAGTTTTTTGACTTTAGCTGTCTGTGAGAGGCAAATCTTAACAAGAAAAGACCACAGGCTGATTTCAGCCAAATAGAGACTTTAGAGATGGCAAAGATCAGGGCTTACTTTCAGCAGGTGTTAATGCAATTTGCCTGTTGAACCTCACAGATTTCTCTTTAAGAATGAAATACTGCTAAGATGCTATTAAAGATAGAGTTGTGAAAGAAGGAAGTAAGACTGAGAGAGTCACTCACATAGAGTTGAAAAGACATGGAGGAGGTAGGGTTTATGCGCATCTCCTGTTTCAGTTCCATATAATTGAAGATCCAGGGGTTGATGAATGAGAACACATTTCAAATGTGAAAGAAGATTCCAGGAGGAGTAAGCATTGCTAAGACAGTCCTGCAAAATGTAGTTGAAATAGGGTTGATGCACATCTTCTGTTTTGGTTCTGGGAGCAGTACGAACTTTGGACTTTTGTCAGTAGTTGCAAATGACCACTGACCTCTGGACCACCTCCAGGACCACATCCTCCTGCTTTGGTGTGAAATAGACATCATGGAACACCTGGTAGCCAAACCGCCAACCATGCATTAGTTTAAGGTCGGCTAGCAGCAATCCTAATTGTTTCCCAGCTTGTGTGACCCTGTGATTTTGACCTCTTTGTGCCTGAACTCCCTGCTGGCAGTGTGGAGCACACTTTCAGTTTGGGGGTGACTCTGTGTCTCCCAGAGTGCAGTCCCTAAGACCTGAACTCAGTG
>NW_023240325.1:2139-3098 GCF_002007445.2 Ailuropoda melanoleuca
GCAGATTCCAGTGAGATAGGTACAAGAATGGTACACCCTGTCATCTCCCTGGTGGTTTTGCATCACGGTGGTAAGTTTTCTTGGTTCTGAACCTCCCACCAGGGTTGAGGTTAAGGCCTTTATTTGGATGTCCTCTTTTGGTGGTTTCTGTCTTTACATCTGAGGGGAAAAGATACCTTCTTCTTGGCTATGACATTGGAGACAAGTCCTTAAAAAGAAAATACACAGTTGGTTCTTTGGGGAAAAGACCTTAGTAGGACAGATTTCGAAAGTTCTGCACGTCCTCGCCCCGCACCAAAACTCTGAAGCAGAGGTTGCTTCTGTTCGCAGAATCCTGAGTTATGGCAGGTTTACCTCATAAATAGAGGTAAGCAACATTGAGTGAGCATGTAGCCCCTGTCAGCACGGTGCTGGGTGTTCTATAGCCAAGGATCTGGTCCTAGCACAAACAGATCAGGTCTTGCTGGTGAAGAAAGTATCCATACAAGTTGCAGTCTCACCTCCCTAAGTGCTTTCCTTGGAGCCCTGGAGACACTCCCAATCCTCCCNCATTCCCAATCCTCCCCTTCTTTTCTGAGATCATCACTTACCTACCATCTGGAGAAAGATCTTGATCTGCTTGTTTTCTATATCTGTGGCAAGAGGCAAAGCCATCTTCTCGAAAATATGTCCAAAAGGTTAATGAGGTAATCATCTCAAACCTTGGAACTGTCATCATGAATTTAGTGCCGTTAGATCTTATTGAGGTCCCTGATGTCATGCGTAAGTGGAAGAGGGGATTTGACAACTTAGTTTAATCAAAAGTTACAGAGGTGCTGAGATCTATAAAAAAATCACACAGTTGGAAGAGAATATGGTGCTCCTTTATTCTGGTTCTGGGTTAACACTTTTTGCTCGTGGTTTGTCCATGGGCTTTTAAATCTGAGCTTCTTGGCGATTCCATTTCAGCCACCTCAGGT
>NW_023240326.1:0-1271 GCF_002007445.2 Ailuropoda melanoleuca
TCCCACTCCCCCTGCTTGTGTTCCCTCTCTCGCTGTCTCTCTGTCAAATAAATAAATAAAATCTTTAAAAAGAAAAAAAATCCTATGTGATCTTCCTCCTCCCTCCATAACATGAACCTCATCTGCTACTCTGTACCCTGCTGGTTCCCACGCCAGCCAGGCTTGTTCTTACACAAACACCTAACAGATCCAGGGCCTTGGCTTCTAGCTTTTCCACCTGCCTGGAACACATCCCTAGTTAGATGCAGCTAACTGCCCTCTTTTAAGTTGGCTCAACTTTCACCTTCCCAGTAAGTCCTATCTTGCCCTTTAATTCTGCCACTTGCTCTTCTACCTACTCTGAATCCTCCTTACTTTTGGAATCCTCTCAATCTCTTAATCTTTTTTCATAGCACTTACCACTTTTAACATACTGTATAATTTTTTTTTTAACCTGTATATTGTCTGCTCTACCCACCCTATATAAACTCCAGGACAGTGATCCTCGTTTCATTCATGGATGTATTCCAAAGAGCCTACATCAGTGCCTGGTATAGAGGCATTCAAAAAGTACTTAGCGAATGAATTTGGAAACTAGATTTTCTTTCTGCAAGGCCACGGCTCTTCCGTGAGGTGCCTTAACCGGCTTCTCAGCTTCTGTGCTACGCAAAGGGCCAAACCCCAGGAGCTTCGAGGTCAGGGGGGCTAGTTCCAGACCTAGATTTATAATACAGAAGAGATATGAGGTAAAAAAAAAACAAAAACAAAAACAAAAATAAAACACTAAAGGGTGCAGTTAGTTTTTTTCAGGTGGCTAAGGAAGTAAAAGCAAACTTCTCCCTCTGCACAAAGTGTTTCAATCTGCAGCACAAGTGACTTTGAATACTCTCCTACGGAAACAAATCCAAGGCCACCTCACTGGGGCTCAGCGACGCCGACCCTGCCCTTCCCCGAGCAGCTTCAGTGCCCTCACTTAGGTGGTCAGGCCATGCCTAAACATCGTTCTTTTCTGGGCCAGGAAGTCCCTGTCACAGGGACAACGTGCTGATTTGGCGTATCCTCCCCGGCCAAGCGACCTGCAGGCAGTCGCAAGGGTCGCAGCGCCCGGCCGCTGACAGGCGGAGAGGCGAACACCCGCGCGAGGCCCCGGGGCGCGTCACGGCGGCGGCTGCGGCGGCTGCGGCGGCGACTTCCCGGCTCCCGCCCTCGCCCGCCGCACGCACGCGCACTGCGCCCGCCATGAGGGTCGCTGCTCTGATCAGGTAACGCGGCGCCGGAGCGGCCTTCCTCCT
>NW_023240327.1:0-231 GCF_002007445.2 Ailuropoda melanoleuca
CGCCTCGAAGTCTGCGTTCCTTACGCGCCCAGGCGGCCGAGCTTTTACGTGCTTGACCTACTCGATGCCGGACACTTCCACGGCTTTGTTTTCCCTTTATTCTCACACGAGTGATACATTTTCACTTTAAACACGTAAAGAGCTGAGAGATGTACTCGCATATGCTTTAGAAAGGGAGCGACTCCAATAAGCCCCTCCCCCAGTCCTGGGCATGGTGTATGAGAAAGCTCT
>NW_023240327.1:369-524 GCF_002007445.2 Ailuropoda melanoleuca
GAACAGCTGCCGAAGCACAGAGCAGCCGCTTCGCTCACTCTGGAACCTCTCCCTCGTGGGCCTTGTCTTTCTGGAACCAAATTTTGGGGCCAAAGCCTGCTGTTCCCATAAACGACACTATCAGACTAAAACGAATTTATTTGGGCAAATGAGTT
>NW_023240328.1:0-1271 GCF_002007445.2 Ailuropoda melanoleuca
GAGGAGGAAAGGGGAGAGGCTGGCTTTCCACCCCCAAACCCCCAAGGCCATGTGCATTGTGCAGGCAGCTAACAGCACAGACGCTCAGACAGGAAAACTGTATGCCCTTATCTAGCATGTTTTCCCCTAAACATCCCGTTCTTAACCTTGTCCACGGATGAACTTCACAAAATTCACAAATCCCCTGAAATTGTATGTAAAATTCTATGTACCTGTTGTGCATTTTCTAGAGATTACTGAGTTCATACACATTTCAAAATAGTATATCCCCCCCCAAGGAGGTTCAGATGTATGCATTAAATACTTGCAGAGCTGTTACTCCAGTAGATTTAAGTGTAATATGGTCTTAATTACAGGCATCATTAAGAAGGCCTGAAAAGTCTACGTGAATGTATGGATACCATTGTATACACCATGTTCATCAAAATTCTTGCAAATTAGTGTTGCCACTAGGTCCCCACCCATGAGGATAAGGCCTTCATGACCTCAGGGCTTGTCCTTGATTATAGTGTGTAGAGTTGACTTTTTATCTTCCTTTTGGCACTTCTGTGTAGGAGGATTAGCTCTTGAAGGCTACAGTGTAGCATTGGTTCTCAACCTTTGTGTGTACCCGGGTGTGGGAGGGGTGCAGTATCGGATTGGGAAAGACAGTATCACATCACCCATCTCGTGTTTTCAAGTCACACACACCCTCCCACCCATCCCTTCTGTACTCCCTACCCCTCTTCCAGTCCTTTACTGATGTTGCCCAATGACAAATGTGCCATAGGCTGAAATGTCCTCTTTATAAACCATTAGCCTGGTCACTTTTGGTTACCTATCCTTAGCGGTTAAGAAAAAATATAGGATAGAAAGCTCACCACCAGATGCATAACTCTAAAGGACATCAGAAAATGGACTACCAAAACTAACTTCATATTCTCATGGGCCTGCTATTGGAAGGCATCAGGAAAAAGAAAATCTAAGATGAGAATCTGGCCTTGGTGATTCCCTACTGCTAGATAATAGTGAGTCTGGGAGTGACACAAGGCAAATATTACTAGCTTTTCAGAAGTACCAAAAGAGCATTTGCAGACAAGGGTCCCATTGACGGAAAAAGCCAGATGAAATCTTGAGATTTGGACAAGGTCGTTATCAACCAAAACATTTGCCTAGCCTCTTCTATATCAAAGTAGCCCTGCTATTGTGATAAGAAGCAAGAAACCTATGACTGCAGATGATCAGAGCCTCTTGTCTACCCTAACAGGAAGCAAGCGCAGATGTGTAATGCA
>NW_023240329.1:0-1271 GCF_002007445.2 Ailuropoda melanoleuca
AGTGGGAGAGGAAGAAGCAGGCTCCCAGCGGAGGAGCCTGATGCGGGGCTTGATCCCAGAACATCGGGATCACGCCCTGAGCTGAAGGCAGATGCTTAACGACTGAGCCACCCAGGCACCCCCAGACAAACTAGCTGTTAAACCAAAGACTGTAACAAGAGATGAAGAAGGACACTATATCATAATTAAAGGGTCTATCCGACAGGAAGATCTAACAATTATAAATATTTATGCCCCCAACTTGGGAGCAGCCAAATATATAAATTAATTAATACCAAACATAAAGAAACTCATTGATAAAAATACCATAACGGTAGGGGACTTTAACACCCCATTACAACAAGGGACAGATCATGTAAGCAGAAGATCAACAAGGAAGCAATGGCTTTGAATAATACACTGGACCAGATGGACTTAACAGATATATTCAGAGCATTTCATCCTAAAGCAGCAGAATACACATTTTTTTTTTTGAGTGCACATGGAACATTCTCCAGAATAGATCACATACTGGGTCACAAATCAGCCCTCAATAAGTACAAAAAGATTGAGATCATGCCATGCATATTTTCAAACCACAATGCTATGAAATCTGAAGTCAACCACAAGGAAAAATTTGGAAAGACCACAAATACACGGAGGTTAAAGAACATCCTACTAAAGAATGAATGGGTTAACCAGGAAATCCAAAGAAATAAATAAATAAATGAATAAATACACGGAAGCAAATGAAAATGAAAACACAACAGTCCAAAATCTTTGGGATGTAGCAAAGGCAGTCCTAAAAGGGAAGTATATAGCAATATAGGCTTACCTCAAAAAGCAAGAAAAGTCTCAAATACACAACGTAACCTTACACCTAAAGGAGCTAGGAAAGGAACTGCAAATAAAGCCTAAAGCCAGCATAAGAAGGGAAATAATAAAAATTAGAGCAGAAATAAATGATATAGAAACAAACCCAGTAGAACAAATCAATGAAACTAAGAGATGGTTCTTTGAAAGAATTAATAAAATTGATAACCCCCTAGCCAGACTTATCAAATAGAACAGAGAAAGGACCCAAGAAAATAAAATCATGAATGAAAGAGGAGAGATCACAACCAACATCACAGATATACAAACAGCTATAAGAGAATATTATGAAAAGTTATATGCCAGCAAACTGGGCAATCTGGAAGAAATGGATAAATTCCTAGAAATATACAAACTACCAAAACTGAAACAGGAAGAAACAGAAAATTTGAACAGACCCATAACCAGCAAAGAAATTG
>NW_023240331.1:0-1271 GCF_002007445.2 Ailuropoda melanoleuca
GAACTAATGGAGGGCCTTTTCCTAGCAGCTCATTGATTATGAATACTCCTCTTAAGTATTCATATGTGGCCTAAAAAGTATTTGTCCAAATGAAGATAATGATTTTCAGGAGCAGCGATGTAAATTCTGAGCATTTGCACCATGGCGACCATTGGCGGAGACTTCTAGCTTATAGCGAGGCCTCTTATGTAGAAAATTATGGTAAAACAAAAAATGTAGTGAATAACAATGTCATATTTTTTTCCTATTTCTTTTATAGGTTGATGACCAAATGAAGCTGCTTCAGAATTGCTGGAGTGAGCTCTTAATTCTCGACCACATTTACCGACAAGTGGTACACGGAAAGGAAGGATCCATCTTCCTGGTTACTGGGCAACAAGTGAGTATAGAGACCCCCCCGCCCCCCAAAAACGTCTTTTTATTAAGCATGTTCAGAATGACAGGAATTTAACTAGGTCAGAAGCACTCTGGTGCATTGAAAGGGAAAGATGGGCTGCAAATAATTTAGAAAAGCTGACTTGGTGCACTCTGTTCCTACACCGATGATTACGGTTGAACTTGTAAAAGCAAAACATAATCACAAACATTCTGCTGCTTTTTCTCTGCTGGGATTGAAAGTTGTGCTTTGAAGGGTCAAAACAGCTGCTAAATCAGAATTAATGATGAACACCCAGCAGTTTTTCCTCGAGTTTCTGCATCAATCTAACCACACTTGTTTTGTCAGCTCTTAAAAAAGAAGCTTGTACATTGTGTAATTCTTACTATTGTGCATTATGGGAGTGGAAGAGACTGATTCAAATATCATATGTAAACTAAATATTTGGCATAAGGGACAGAAGTTCCAGTTTTCAAGAGCCAGCCATCATTCAAAAGGAAAATAGAAAAAATGACTGTTAGTTCTTACGCCTTTCTGAATAGATATTTGGTTAGTCAATAGATATTTATGGAACGTCCAACACTGTGCCAGCCACTATTCTAGGGCCTTGGCGTGCATTAGTGTACAACACAGAGAAAGACCCTGTCCTCGTGATGCTTACCATTGTAGCAGGGAGAAGCTGACCATAACGAATCATCTTATAACAAACCTAGATACAAGAAATGTATAATGTATTAGAGCTCAAAGTGCTGGTGAATAAAAGATGAAAAGAAAAAAAAAGAACGTGCTGTGCAAAGGGGGGATCTGCACACATCTATGGGGGTAGGTTGCATCCTGACCCAAGGATGGCTGTGTTCAGTAAGAGTAGTTGGTTTGGTCTTAAGGAGAAGGTGAT
>NW_023240332.1:0-1271 GCF_002007445.2 Ailuropoda melanoleuca
TTTATTTATTTTTAAAACAAACCTTTTCTTTTTTTTTTTTTTTTTTAAGATTTTTTTTTTTTTTTAAAGATTTTATTTATTTATTTGACAGAGCCAGCGAGAGAGGGAACACAAGCAGGGGGAGTGTGAGAGAAGCAGGCTTCCCGCTGAGCAGGGTGCCTGATGTGGGGTTCAATCCCAAGACCCTGGGATCATGACCTGAGCCGAAGGCAGACACTTAATGGCTGAGCCACCCAGGCGCCCCAGACTACAGTCCTTTAAATGTGCTTGTTATTTTTCTAAAAAGAAGGGTTTAGTATTTGACCCTTCAAAGATCTTTATGTTTCTGGGCTATCCTTTGAGAATAGCTGGGTGAATGCACTGCTTCAAAGAGGACTGCATTCATGTGGGATTCCTAGAAAGCCCTACCAAACCGACTTAAACCAATAAGGAACTAGTTTGCCTCATGCAACAAGGAATCTGGGGAGAGATTATCTGGGTTGATACAGAACCGATGTGATGTCGAGGAACCAGGCTTCTGTATTCTTGCTCTGGATGCGTAACATAGAGGACTTTGACCTCACAGTCCCAGAAAGGCTGCTATACCACCAAAGCATCATTGTCTATATTCCATACAGAAAGAATGGGAAGGGCAAAATGTCAAGGACTCTCCCCCTGTGAAGCTTTGCCTTCCTATCCAGCAACCTTGCCAGAGAGTTCTGCTCGTATCATTGTCTAGAATGGCCTAGATGAGGAGACAAGGGTTTCTGCTTTCTGGCTGTTATATTTGAGGACATCAAAGGAAAAGAGGGTGGGGGTGGCTTTTTCTTTAATCTTTTTCTTTTTAAAAGAGTCCCCCTGACCCCCAAGTCTCCTGTAATTCCTGGCTTTTGGTCCTGTAGGTGCTACGTATGATGGTTGGAGTAAATATCTCAGATGAGCAGCTGGGCAGCATCGCAGACAGGACCATCCAGGAAGCTGATCAGGATGGGGACAGCGCCATATCTTTCACAGAATTTGTTAAGGTCAGTCACTCACCTCTTGGTTTGAAAAAGTTGAAACGTCTGAAAAAGATTGAAAATTCTGTTGCACAGGAGGGAGGGAGAAAAACATTCAGATAAGAACTTGGGGGGGGGCGCCTGGGTGGCTCAGTTATTGAGCGTCTGCCTTCGGCTCAGGGCGCGATCTCGGAGTTCTGGGATCGAGCCCCACATCAGGCTTCTCCGCTGGGAGCCTCCTTCTTCCTCTCCCACTCCCCCTGCTTGTGTTCCCTCTCTCGCTGGCTGTCTCTC
>NW_023240333.1:0-1271 GCF_002007445.2 Ailuropoda melanoleuca
TTGTGTTCCCTCTCTCGCTGGCTGTCTCTCTCTGTCAAATAAATAAATAAAATCTTTAAAAAAAAAAAGATTTTATTTATTTATTTCAGAGAGAGAGTGAGAGAGAGCACAAGCAGGGGGAGAGCAAGCGGGGGGAGGGGGAGAAGCAGACTCCCCGCTGTGCAGGGAAGCCCGATACTGGGCTCAATCCCAGGACCCTGAGATCATGACCTGAGCCGAAGTCAGACCCTTAAGGCAGATGCTTAACCCACTGAGCCACCCAGGCACTCCACCAGTTTTTCATCTTCAAATCTAAGATAGAGTTCCCGATCTATAGGGACCCATGCTCATCCCATGCAGGACAAAGAGAAGGGCCAGGCTGGAGATTAGCGGTAGGCAGCCACAAATCTCTTTTTAAACACAGCACAAGCCAATTTCCTTGTTTAATTGTGTGTGAGATGTAGCAGTTTATAAACTATGACATATTCAGCCATCCACACACAGGTAAACTGCTCAAAGGGAAGAGTGAAATTACATCTGTCTTCTCACAAGGTATGTGTGTTCTGAAATGCTTTTCAAACTAATTACGGTAGGTAGAGGCAAAAGAGCTTGAGTTTCTCAAGGTCTGATCTTCATATTTCGAACACAAGAAAACATCCTGATAGCATTGTTGGTACTGATGCTTATTACCAGAGAAGAGCCTAGAATTTTTCATCGTTTGGCAAGGGCTCAGGTATTGCTAACCATCAAGTTTTGGAAACAAAGCAGGCATTTCTCATGAAAATATATATGTTTATTATTATGAAATGGAAGGAAATTTCTATTAGCATGTTGGGCTACATTTCTATAATCTTAATTATTTCTCTTTTCTTCCCTAGCCAGTGGAGCCCTTAATAGATACTATGAAAAACATTTTTGAAATTCTCATTTCGCTTTTCAGTAGTAAATAAAGGCCCTCTTTGAAAACACACACACACACAGAGCCATCATATATTATGAATAGGATATATTTCTGAAAAAATTGTTATATATAAAATTCAAAATAATAGAAAACAAATTCTTATAAAGGATGGCCATTTGCCATTGTATTAATACCTACATTGTTTTATTGAAAACATTTTAAATCAAATTCATACAAAATATAGAAACAAAAAATAAAAGAAGAACTGCCCTTGATTTTCTTTTTTTTTTTTTTTTTAAAGATTATTTATTTATTTATTCGACAGCGACAGAGACAGCCAGCGAGAGAGGGAACACAAGCAGGGGGAGTGGGAGAGGAAGAAGCAGGCTCA
>NW_023240334.1:0-1271 GCF_002007445.2 Ailuropoda melanoleuca
TGACCTGCCCAGGGTTAAAGTCACCTTAGTCAGCCAGGTCAGCCAAGGAGCTTTTGGATGCTGCTCTGGACATTTTTAGCCCTTGTGTTCAGGGTCTTATTATCAGTGTCTTCAGGGGGCCAGTTATCCCCAGTCCTTAGACTTAGTGGCATATTAATTCCACTTGCATTCCTTCATCCACCTCAGTATTTAGAATAGTGTTGCATGTCTGCTTTGAACATCCTGTTTTATTCTGAGAAGAAATCCCCTTTCTGGATAGAAGAGACCCCATCTAAAGAGCCCCAGGTTGATTCTGACCCAAACCCAAGGATTTAAGTGGAACCAAGAACATCCTAAGAAATACTACCAGGTGAACAGTGACATTTTAGGAATTGCTGAGCTGCCTTTCCCTTTTGAATGTGCCCTCTCTGTGTATATCATTCCTAGACACCTCTTAGGTCTACCTTGCTCTCAGGCTCCCCTAGAGCATTCGAAGGCCCTGAAGAGATTGACCATAGGAACTTAAGTGGAAAATATCCCTGTGGACCCCTTATGAGGCTGATGCAAAACTAAATCCGTTTGAGAAGTTTCTTTCCCCCTGGGAAACTATTTAAAAAGGCTGTTTCCCATACACGCAATAAGAAAGGGTTAACTGCATCTCTCGGGTCCTGAGCCAAGTCTGTCCCCCACCAGTTCCCATAACCGGGTTTCCTGAAATGGAGCAGGTCCCAGGTGCCTCTCCACTAATCACATCCTTGGAAATGGGGCCAGGAAGCTCAGATTAGCTCATCCCTTCACCTTCTTGAGGCCTTCTCCACCTGGAGCACAGAATCTGGGGCAGCTTCTCTACTCACCTCCCTCTGCTTTCCTACCCGGGGTCAGACAGGGATGTTCTTACAGAGGTATGTTAGATTGTGGGAGCACTGGTGGCCATAGTGGTGCTGACTTTTGTGCCAATTCTTGGACTACACCATTTGTCCTTCCTCATCCTAAGACTTATGGGCAAAGGAACGACTCTCCCCCAAGACAATACTAGAGTTTGTATAGCTAGAGTATTATTTTCTTCACCCTTTTCCCCGTTTTCTTCCTCTACTTCTTAGAATGACTGACTGTGATACCAGACAGCTTCCTGGTTTTCCTGGCTAACACTCTCCCTATATGCAGAGTCTGATTCCTCATCCATCAGTAATAGGTTCCTGGGGGTGCCTGGGTGGCGCAGTTGTTAAGTGTCTGCCTTCGGCTCAGGGCATGATCCCAGCGTTCTGGGATCGAGCCCCACATCAGGCTCCTCT
>NW_023240335.1:0-1272 GCF_002007445.2 Ailuropoda melanoleuca
AACTGATGAATCACTGAACTCTACCTCTGAAACTAATAATACACTATATGTTAATTAATTGAATTTAAATATAAAAATTAAAATTAAAAAATACATAAAAGTGGCCCATATTACATGAAGCAATCATGTCAGAAATTCTTTGTTATATTGAAGAGAAAGTGATACAAATTCTTAGGAAGCAAGGAAGTTGGAGAAGATTTATCATCTTAATCTGTTCGCTCACTCTCCCTATTTCTCATAAGAAGGCTCAAAAATACTTCTTTCACCAAAGCATTAGAAATGCATCAATGAAGGAGGAGGATCAATGTTAGAGAAGTGGTTGTCTGCCTACCAAAATTATGTTTTCCCTTCCCTATTGTAGAGTGACATTAGAAAGTGGCTCTGCCCATCTAGAACTTGCATGTCATAGCCCCTTTGCAGGTAGGCAAGACCATACGACTAATTTTCAACATTGGAATTTGAGCAGAATTTGATGTAGTCTCTTTTAGGGCCAAGGCAGCCCAAAGGTGGATATTCTTTAACCATTCTCTCTGTCTCCATATGCTAGCTTAATGGAGGGCTCTGGGACCCTGGGAATGAGAGAACCACAAGACAAATGCAGGCTGGGTCCCTGGATCAGCATATGGAAGAAATCAACCACTAAATAAAGATGTCCACACCAGAATGTGAACTTCAACAAAAAATAAAATGTATCATATTAGGTCACTGAAATGCTGAGTTTGTGTTAACAGCAGCTAGTATTATCCTATTTATCAAATCCAGCATATCTGATACGCTGTCAAGGAGCTATCTGCTGAAAACTGGGGATGCTGAGGTTGAAATGGGCTTCTCTAATTAATATATGAATGAAATCATCCTGGGAAGTAGAAGGCCACCATATGGTCAGAAGTATGATGGACATGGCACCTATGGTAAGCAAAAGGACTAATAAAAATCATTACAGTGATTTGACCAGCAGGGATCTTTGGCAGTGGTCACGAATGATGGACTCTCTAGGACTGAAATAAAGGCTACTAAGGTCTTAAGTGCTCTGTGCAACCAAAAAACAACTACATGTGATGAACAGAAGCCACCTTGAATCACCACAGTGAGGAGTTACCTCCCTCGCCCACTTTTCTGAACTGAGCCAATTCAGAGATGTACAGTCCTTTGAGTAAGCCGAAGGCCAAGGCCCTTTGAGGAAGACTTCATACTTCTGCCATAATATGTAATCTTCTAGTCATTTCCAAAGGCACCTTCAGCTATTTACCAAGATTACTGTGCAATGCAGGA
>NW_023240336.1:0-756 GCF_002007445.2 Ailuropoda melanoleuca
CTCTATTCCAGTAGTCTTCATCCCTGTTTCATAGTCTTGAATACAGTCTTCCTTGTTGTTTCATAACATGTCTGGTGCAATTTTTCTTTCACGCCAATAGATGTAGTTGCAAGCATTATTAAAACAGATGAAAGTAGGATCAGTCTAGAAAATTCATTGATGCAAATTTTTAAACACCAAGGAAATAATGCTTATGATTACAACACACACACAAACACACATAGACTGTATGTCATTCAAAGATGAAATGTCACATGAGTACAAGTGCGTTTGAGGGTCACAGAGGTTAATTTAATCCCTAATGAAGGTATGCTTCCTCCAAAGTGGTAAACCCTGTTAAATACCCTGGAGGTCTAGAGCTTCTGATAGTAGACTACAGGACAAGTATCTGGATTTGTAGGTTAACTAACAGATGACAGGACTGCTAAAATAAGGTGTGAAGAGATGGGCTCTAAAACTAAGTAAATTTAACACATATAAGGAGAAATGCATAACATTCACTTTTAAAAAAGTACCTCCTACTTGGTTTAGAAGTTTTTAAAGCAGATTTTAGAAATACGTATTATAGTTTATTCTCTTTTTTTAATGAGAAAATTATGGCATATAAGCAAGTGGCACACCATCATTTTGATGGTGGTAGAGAAATGATTTTACAGCCCAAACAGTTGGTAGTTAGGCCATCCATTGGCTCTGATCTTTACCGGAACAAAAGCAAGGAGGGAAATACTAATTTCAAATTTCATAGTTTCTGGGAGT
>NW_023240336.1:932-2382 GCF_002007445.2 Ailuropoda melanoleuca
GTTGGATATAAACCAGCTCAGTGTTAGAACATATTTACCAGAAACAATGACTTTTGGGTAGAAAGAGATGATCTGAAATCACTCTCAAAGGAAATGATGAGATGATAAGGACAGTAATCCACGAAAGTTATCGCTACTATTGAGAATTGAAGCTGTGACATCTGTAGTTCAGAACAGTAGTTTTCCAAATATGGACCCTAGACCAGCAACAAGAGCATAACCTGAGACCTGTTGGAAATGCAAGTTCTTGGGTACTGTCTCAGACTGACTCTACACTCCCTGGGGTAGGGCTCCACCTCACACTAAATCTACAATTATCAGGTAGAACACAGCCATCTGCGTTTTAATAAGTCTGTTGCGTGCTTCTGATGTATGTTCAAGTTTAAGAACTACTGTCTTAGAAAACAGTTATTTTTCCACCTTCCAGAAATGCAGAGCCAGAAGAGAACAGGGCAGGTCATCAGCCCATCTAGAAGGGCTGAGTTATTAAAGGACATGCTTTAAAGTGGCCACAGTGGATTTTTTTTTTTTAACTTTACAGGACCCTCAAGAGAGTGTTTATCCTGATAATAACACCAGAAATATTATTAAGGAACAGTTCCTGTAAGTATTAATTAAAAAATTATCTAAATTGACCTCACACAACTTTACATGTAACTACTCCCTTTCAAATAGCTAAAGGCTAAGGAAAGTTTCACAAAACAAGTGATTTACAGATGTCTTCATAAAATGATAAAGATATTAAGAGTGATCGATATTAAGTACCTTAAGGTCACCATTCTTTACCTAAGAAATTCTAACTCTCAAAGTATTGTGAATCTAACCCTCATTTAGGGAAAATCTAAAATAATTAATATGTTCATAATTTGGGATTGGGAAATTCATAGCCCATCAATTTTTATCTGAGTGTCAATGACTTTTTGGAGACTCAATAAAGGTAACAGTGAAGACTAAGTATTCCAGGGTCAGACTGCCTGGGTTCTAATATGAATTCTTCACTTATTAAAGGTGACCTTGCACAATGAACTCAGTCTCCCAAATCTGAAAAATGGAGATCATAAAATTGAACCATGAAGCTCTGAGTATGTTGATGTCAACACAGAGTCAGCAAACAGTAGATGGCTGTTGCTTTCTATTCAATGTTTCCTGACTCACAATGTATCTATTGCAAGGCTTGCTGCCAAAGGTAAAGAGATGAAGAGCCTAGTGGTGGAGAAAAACATAGAAATAAATTTTATTTACAGTGCAGTGAAGACAAGGATTTAGAGTACTGGCTATTATGGAAGGGAATGCTTTAAAACAGACAAACACAACTAGTTACCATGGAGAAGGCAGGGAAGTCCTGAGAATTAGGGGAAAAAGAAGACATGGTTGAAGACGCTGAAAAGTCATTTCAGAGAGTGTATTCCATCATGAGTATGTGGAACAGAGGTTTTTACTGTACCAACAA
>NW_023240337.1:0-1272 GCF_002007445.2 Ailuropoda melanoleuca
AAAGATTTAATTTATTTATTTGACAGAGAGGGAGAGAGAACAAGCAGGGGGAGGGGCAGAGGAAGAAGCAGGATCCCTGCTGAGCAAGGAGCCCAATGCGAGACTCGATCCCAGGACCCTGGGATTATGACCAGAGCAGAAGGCAGATATTTATCCTACTGAGCCACCCAAGTGCTCCATGATATATCTTCTCTGTCTGCATCTGTAACCTAGTTTTGACAAAGAATGTTTTGAACTCTGGGGTGGGTGGGTAGGGAGGTGTTGGGTCTGGCTTTGGTGACTTTCTTGTAGGTACAATTTTCTTCATTGTGGGTGACGTATGTCGTAATCACCTTCTAATGGCAAAGAAGAGAAGCTTTCTTTATAGAGAAATGAGAGATGCTTTCGACCTCTCCCTGAGACTTAGCCATCTGAGTAACATTTATTTATGGTTCCTGTCTGTCCCTGTTGCCCGTCAGAACTACCATGGCTGACCACACCTCAACCCATGTGTTGGCTCTGTGCCCCAACGCACCCTGCAAATGTGTTTATTCCAGCACTTTTGATATTTCTCTTACTTTTAGGCCAGTGTGGTTCAGTAAGGCTGATACTATCCCCTGGAGGCATTTTGAGACTTTGTTGGGAGGAGAACATATTTTTTTAGTTGTCACACTGATTTGGAGGGGACGGTGGGCATTTAACGAGTGAAGACCACAGAAGTTGGACATTCTTGCAACGCAAGGACCGGCCCACAAAAAGAAAACTTGTTCCTCACCCCTCTTGACTTTTCAATGTTCAACTGGCCATTCATGTAGATGAAAACACAGCTTGCACTCTTCTGAGCCTAGACTCTCACTTTGCATTGTATATACAAAGTAAATTTCTACACATTCCTGGATTCTGAATTTTCGAGGGGGGCAACTGCTTTGTGAATCAAGAGATGATTATACGCTGTTTGGCTTAAAACCTAGTTAATTGTTCCCTGTGTCAGTGGTAATGACTTGAGCCAACAAAAAGTAACAAAGCGTCACAGGCCTGTAAGTGCACCTGTCACAATCCAGGTGACGCCACATACAGCGTGGACATTTATTGTAGTGGGACCTACTTGAGCAAAATCATATTGAAACATGTACTATTTTCCTATGGAGCACTTTTATTTTTTATTATATTATAAACAGGTGCTGTGTTGATTTTTTGATGTATAAGCAGATGGGATATATTATGTGTATAAATAAAATAAAGTTCAGGATAGTAATAGGGTCGATTATAGAATGTTACAAAAAAAAAAAAGGG
>NW_023240338.1:0-1271 GCF_002007445.2 Ailuropoda melanoleuca
AAAAAGTAGTAGAACAACCTATGCTAAAACTTGTATGAAACCACAAAAGACTTGGAATAGCCAAAACAATCTTGAGTAAAAGAACAAGGTTGGAGGCTTTGTTTTGAAATCAAGAAACTCCTTGATTTCAAATTACATTACAAAGCTGTAGTAATCAAAACAGTTTGGTATTGGCATAAAAACAGATATATAGATCAATAGAAAGAATAGAGAACCTAGAAATAAATCCCCACATATATAGGCAATTAATTTACAGGAAAGATTAAAGAGTCGGTTGGAAGATGGTAGCAGAGTAGGAGAACCCTAAGCTCATCTTGTCCCAAATCATCCTAAACGTCCCAGAAATTTACCTGAAGACTGGCAGTGAAAATGCCACAACTAAAGGTAGAGAAGAGGCCACACAGAAGAAGGTGGAAAGTGTGGAGAGAAATGGATTATGGCTGCTGAGGTGGGGAGGGAGACATGGTCACGGAGAAGGGCAAGAGAGAGACTATCACACAGGTGAGCACACAGGGGAAATGAATCCCCATAACAATTGGCTTGGAATGTGAGAAGGGATGAATTTCATGACTTCTGGCAACCAGTAGGGCATACAGACCTTTAAGGTCAGAGGACGTGATTGGGATAGAACATAGAGAGCATTGCACTGCTTTTGGAGTGAAGGCAGGTGAACAAATTGCAGATATATAGCATGAAAACAATGACTTAAAGAGCACCTGGGGCACACAGTGGGGAGGCTATTTTTTCATCTTAGTATGTGTTGCAAAGAGGCAACATTCATAGACCCCTCTGGGAGCAAAGGAACTGGCAGGCACCATTTCCCTCCCCTGCCCCTCAGCATAAGCACAAGGCCACCTGTGGGAACCAGTGCAGCACCCACACTCACTACATAACATGCGTACACAAAGGCCCATCCCCCTCCCTGTGTTCTGGTGGAAGTGCCCTTCCCAGTCTCACTTGTCTCAGTCCCAGTTTGGAGAGCCCCTCCCTAAGAAGACTAGCCCCAACCCCTGCTCACAAAGCATTTCCCAACCCAGGAGTTTTGTGAGGCTTCAGTTCTGGTGGCAGTAGCAACAGGACTCCTTTCACAAGCAGGCAAGAGAGCACCTAGTTAAAACACACCACATTCAGGCCAGGGACCAAACACTGCCCACAACAGACAAAGAGAGCCTCTGCAGAAGACTGGCCTGAAGGATAAAGTGGCTAGAACCAAACAGCAGAGTAGACACAGCTAACACTGGGGATGCTCTTAAAAGGACCAATCCTGGGGA
>NW_023240339.1:0-582 GCF_002007445.2 Ailuropoda melanoleuca
ATCTTAAGGGAAAGGCTTCCAGCTTTTCCCCATTGAGAACAATGCTTGCAGTAGGCTTTTCATAGATGGCTGTTATGAGTTTGAGAAATGTACCCTCTATTCCTACACTCTGAAGGGTTTTAATGAGGAAAGGATGCTGTATTTTGTCAAATGCTTTTTCTGCATCAATTGAGAGGATCATATGGTTCTTGAGTCTTTTCTTGTTGATATGATGTATCACATTGATTGATTTGCGAGTGTTGAACCATGCTTGCATCCCAGGTATGAATCCCACTTGGTCATGATGGATAATCCTTTTAATGTACTGTTGGATTCTATTAGCAAGGATCTTGTTGAGGATTTTGGCATCCATATTCATTAGAGAAATCGGTCTGTAATTCTCCTTTTTGAGGGGGTCTTTGCCTGGTTTGGGGATCAAGGTAATATTAGCCTCATAGAATGAGTTTGGTAGCTTTCCTTCTGTTTCTATTTTTTGAAATAGCTTTAGGAGAATAGGTATTNGTTTAAATAACTTTAGGAGAATAGGTATTATTTCTTCTTTGAATGTTTGGTAGAATTCCCCAGGAATACCGTCCAGGCCTG
>NW_023240340.1:0-1272 GCF_002007445.2 Ailuropoda melanoleuca
TGGGCTCCTCGCTTGAAATGTCTCACCGTAAGTTTTCGGCCCCCAGACATGGGTCCCTGGGCTTTCTGCCGCGCAAGCGCTGCCGGCGCCACCGTGGCAAGGTCAAGAGTTTCCCCAAGGACGACCCTAGCAAGCCTCTTCACCTGACTGCCTTCCTTGGATATAAGGCTGGCATGACGCACATCGTGCGCGAAGTCGACCGACCTGGTTCAAAGGTGAATAAGAAGGAAGTAGTGGAGGCCGTGACGGTGGTGGAGACCCCTCCTATGGTTATCGTGGGTATAATTGGTTACGTCCAAACCCCTCGTGGACTACGCACTCTGAAGACTGTATTTGCTGAACATATTAGCGATGAGTGCAAGCGCCGCTTTTACAAGAACTGGTACAAGTCGAAGAAGAAGGCGTTCACCAAGTACTGCAAGAAATGGCAAGATGACGAGGGGAAAAAGCAACTGGAGAAGGATTTCAGCAGCATGAAAAAGTATTGCCAGGTCATCCGGATCATCGCTCATACACAGATGCGCTTGCTTCCTCTTCGCCAAAAGAAGTCCCACCTCATGGAGATCCAGGTTAATGGTGGCACTGTTGCAGAGAAGGTCGACTGGGCTCGAGAAAAACTAGAACAGCAGGTGGCTGTCGGTGGTGTCTTTGGCCAGGACGAGATGATCGATGTCATTGGAGTTACAAAGGGCAAGGGATACAAAGGTGTAACTAGCAGATGGCACACAAAGAAACTGCCACGCAAGACCCACAGAGGTCTGCGAAAGGTGGCTTGCATTGGAGCTTGGCATCCAGCCCGTGTGGCCTTTTCTGTTGCCCGTGCTGGTCAGAAAGGCTACCATCATCGAACGGAAGTAAACAAGAAGATCTACAAGATTGGTCAAGGATACCACACGAAGGATGGCAAAGTGATAAAGAACAATGCGTCTACTGACTATGACTTGTCTGACAAGAGTATTAACCCCCTGGGTGGCTTTGTGCACTACGGTGAGGTGACTAATGACTTCATCATGCTAAAGGGCTGTGTAATTGGGACCAAGAAGCGAGTACTTACTCTGCGAAAGTCACTCCTGGTGCAGACTAGCCGACGTGCCCTAGAGAAGATTGACCTCAAGTTTATTGACACCACCTCAAAGTTCGGCCATGGCCGTTTCCAGACTGTGGAGGAAAAGAAGGCTTTCATGGGACCACTCAAGAAGGACCGTGTCACCAAAGAGGAGACTGCTTAGATATTTGGGCCTCTGTTGATGTGGTGCTCTTGTCTGACTTGGC
>NW_023240341.1:0-1272 GCF_002007445.2 Ailuropoda melanoleuca
CCACATCAGGCTCTTCTGCTGTGAGCCTGCTTCTTCCTCTCCCACTCCCCCTGCTTGTGTTCTCTCTCTCTGTTGAATAAATAAATAAAATCTTAAAAAAAATAGTTATGATTGTTGATCTCTGTGATTAATTTATAAATTAAACTTTACTATAGGTATGCATGTATAGGAAAAATATAGCAAATATAGGGTTTGGTACCATCTAAGGTTTTAAGCATCCACTGGGGGTCTTGTGATGTATCCTTGATGGATAATGGGGGACTACTGTACACAGCGCCCCCACACAGCAGGGGAGGAGTGGCTTCAGCAACCTCCTAACTCATTTTCTTTCCTTCCTGAAAAGTCTTTATTCTAATCTTGCCCTTTTCTTGCCATTTCTTCTTATCCACTGACTGACTTATCTACTAATGTAATTCTACAACCCTAAAACTATGCAATGAAGATAATCAGTGCAATGATATCTTCTGGCTCGGACAAGAGCCCCTGAATTTATAGGCTTTTCATTAGTCCCATCTTCTTAGGCTACTAGTCAAATCTTGTTCCTTGGAACAACAAAGCTGCATCTTAGCCAATTTGTTATCCTCTCCTTGGGACTCTGTTTTTGCCTGCATTAATGAAGATAAAATACAACCCCAGTCTACATCATAAATTTTCAACACTAGGTCCCTAAGATCAATTCATATGATCTCAGTCAGACCTTATTGACCCATCAGAGGAACTACAGATCTTGATTTTTTTTATCCAGAAGCCTAAAGATACAACTTTTTGAAGAGCAGAATATTGTGAACCAACCTATTTCGAGCCTCATAGAAAACATATTTCAGATTAAGAGTGAAACTTAGTCCATGCAAATTATTTCCTCACATAGAGCAATCCATTCATCTCCATAACCACTTACTTTAAGATACAAATGTAACATGGATTAGGAACTTATTTTTAAAAGATGCTTTTTGGAGACACCTCAATTGGACCTGAAATGGGTTTTGCATGATATGTCATCTCTACTTCTTTGCTTATTTAATCCCCTTACTTGGCAGATGCAATCCTAGGAAGCTATTATACTTCTCCCAAATGCCTTAGAACCTGAAAAGAAAAAGCACTAGAATTTTAAGCCAAGCTTGGATACCCACACAAGCTAACATGGCACCCAACCTTCAAATGTGGCAGAAGAGTGAACAAATAACATATAAAAAGACAACATACTCAGTAGAATGTGGGTGTATGAACAGGGCAAAGTAGGAAATATCAATCATTTACTAATGGTCAGCTGTG
>NW_023240342.1:0-1272 GCF_002007445.2 Ailuropoda melanoleuca
CGTTCTTATCCCAAGAGCAGCAGGAGGCCCTGAAGGGCCTCACACAGGGAGGCGCGGGCTTTAAAAAGCTCCGTCTGGCTGGCCGTGAACAGCAGGGCCTGGGGGAATGAAAAGGGGGACTCCTGGAGCGGGCCAGGGTGGGAGGGCGATGGATCCGCCTGGGAGAGGGAGTGGTGACAGGGAGGAGAGTGGAGTTGGGGCATACTTTGGGGGCACAACTGACAGGCCCTACTTACAGATTGGACGTGGCCTGAGAGGGAAAGGGGGAAAAATCACAGGTGAACCTACAGTCTGGAGCTTGAGCAACTGGCTGGCTGGTGATCCTGCCTCCCGAGCTGAGGGAGAAGGGGCGAGGGAAGGGGTGGATTCGAGAAAGAGCAGTAAGTGCTCTGTTCACACCTATCCATGCGCGAGGGTGCCTGTTGGACATCACCATGGAAATAGCAAGGAGGCGGCTGGAGCACTGAGTCAGCAGCTCGGTCTGGGCTGCAGACCTGTACTGGGAAGTCATCAGCTGTTGGGACAAGGTGAGCTCACTAAAGGCAAGGTAGACAGAGAAAAGGCCCAGCCTGGGCCCCCGCAGCACCGGACAACCAGAGGGCAGGTAGGGGACGAGCAAGCCAACAAGCCTGGGAACAGGAGGCAAGTGAAGGGGGGAAACAGAATAGAAAGTTCTGGGGCCACGAGAGCCAAGAGGGGCCCTGCTTCAAAACACTCCTGAGAGCTGAAGTGAAGACAGAGAAGCCTCTGCTGCCTGTGGCAACATGAAGATGGGACACGAGTGCCTTCGCGGGAACGGGAGGAGGGTTCAGTCTGGACCGACTACAAGCATCATCCACACACCGTTGCTCATGTGAGAAGAGAGACGCCTGCGCCGGAATATGCAAATGAACACTGCTTCCTTCACTGACAAAGTTTTGCCAGGGAAAAAGTCGGCGGGACCAAATCAGGCGTCGTGCACAGCTGCTGACTCTGGCGTAAGCTCCCAAATCCTGGCCGCCTCGTGATAACTGGGTCCCCGGCCGCACCCTGACCAGCACGAGCCCGGACAAGGGGCCTGCAGGCCCGAGGGCGCAGGACCTGGAGGGCTCCGGCCGAAAGGGAGGAAGGCAGGTGCTGAACACGTGGACAGCACCTGTGCGGGCGAGCTGAGGGCACAGAAGGACGGCTCTGCCCTTGACGGACGCGAAGGCGCAACTTCGAATCCAACAGGAGGCAGGCAGGGAAGACAGGGACGGGAGGAGGCAGGTCTGCGCTGTGTGGTAGGAATGA
>NW_023240343.1:0-1272 GCF_002007445.2 Ailuropoda melanoleuca
TGCTAGAATGAAGCAGGTTCTTTTTTAGAACAGTACAGCCATATTCAAATCTCATCAGGCCATGAGGTTCATAGCGGCTAGGACTCTAAGAGGCTCTGTGAATACCTTTATGGTTAGATGGATACAGGTCTGAAAGACTGAGCTCATACCTTGCTACATTTTGACTTTGTTATGCCAGTGAACCAGGTGTTCCCAGAAGAGCAGATTCATAGAGCCTTAGTGGATGGAGCATAGAAGAGATAGCATGCAAGAGTATGAAAACAGATGAACACATTGCTGTGAAGTTGTTCTTCTGTGGCTCGTTTATTCTAGCCAGAAGATTCTTTTTAGGTCTATCAGCTTGTGGAGATGAGAATGGTGAATGTGATCTTTAAGGAAGGAAAAGGCTCTCTGATATGGGTACCCTGTATGCATGAAGCTGTTTCACCCTCCCCTCTTGCTCTTACGGAAAATCTGTGAACAATATGCAATGCAGGCCACAAAAAATTCCCTGAAGTGGAAAAAGCCTAGCAGGCACTAAATGAAAGATGCTTCACAAGAATAAAATGTGGTTGCTTTGAGATCTTGCATCCAAGCCAGTTCAGACTAATTGCATTGGGTTGGGAAGAAGCCAGATTATCAGGTGTCAGAAAGGTGTATTATTGATGAATGGATAAAGATTGAAGCCAGCATCATTTCTGGCAGCCTGTCCCTGGGAAAGCAGACAGTAAATCATTTCCCAGTATCAGTCCTACAGAGACCAGAGGGTGCACGCATAAATGAAGCCTGTAGACAGTCCAGAAACTCCCATTTCAACAAATAATTTTAATTCGTCTCCTCACCGGTAGAGTTCTGAGAGCTTCTGGAGTAAACCAAATTGAGTGTTAGAGATTCAGCCTTTTCCTTTTTCATGGCTCAGGACCCTTGAGGAAATGCTGAGAAGCTTCTCGAGCCCCACTGAAGAGGAGAAAGGCTTGAGGGCTTCCGTCATTTTATATGAGTGTTGACTGGTGCCGATTCAGAAGTGATTCCGTAGAATCTTAGGGGCAGATTGTGATCATCTGGGCGCCAGGGGAGTTCTCCTCCAGGTCCTCTGAGGGAGATGGCCTCCTCTGTCTCCCTCGGCCGCAGTCCCTGCACCTGCCCTGTGCGTACCTAGTGCTCCCTCCCACCTATTAGTATTTCTTCTTACCCACTTCCTTTCTGCTTCCTCCTAGCACCACCCAACAGATGCCTTCCGTCCACCTTCTGAAATCATCTCAGATGCAGACTCCTACAGGAGTTCTTTCCTGA
>NW_023240345.1:0-1272 GCF_002007445.2 Ailuropoda melanoleuca
GCCCTGAGCAGAAGGCAGATGCTTAACGACTGAGCCACCCAGGCGCCCCTCGCAGGCATTTCTTACAAGGGTACTAATCCCATTCATGAGGCTCTGCGCTCATGACCTAATCACTTCACAAAGACCCCTACCTCCTAATACTATCACCTTGGAGTCAGGATTTCCATTTATGAATTCTGAAGCATTCAGACCATAGCACCAACAGCTCCCGTCCCTATTTCTTCCTGTAGTAGATTAAATCCTGGACTCATCTTTATAGGTGGAAATGAAAAATAGGAATGATTTGGGTCCAACCTGACATGAACTTGACTTCTGAGGTTCTGGACAATTGTAGGGAAGTGGAATGAGGACCACATTCATTTTGGGAACAGACCCAAGGATCCAGAGAAAGATTTTAGACTCTACTTTCCTGTGGTGCATAGAATGATATAACTATGGATTTCAGAGGCCACTGAGCACACCCTTTAGCCCCCACTCGTCATCGTGTCCAGGCTGTTTGGGTCGCTGAGGTGGAAAGGTGGTAAGTGAGATGCTCAGAGCCACCTGCCCTGAATGCTGAGAGGAGCCATTTTTCATTCAGTCCCTTCAGCGTCTCTCCGCATGAGTGAGATACAGCCAGCTACCTTGTTGCCCAACACACCAGGGAAGCGTGGCTGTCCCACATCTGCTTAGCCCGTATTTTTAATTGCTTAATAATAGTGAGTGGGCTTCCCTCCTCCCCTCCAGCATAGTAGTGTGGGGAGCTTTGACATTCAGGGCCCGGTGTGTGGGCAGGAAACACAGATGAGGCTAGGAAATGTCAACCTCCTACAGCTTCTCTCCCAATTAATCACAGCGTCATATGACAGGGCACACCTCCAGCCAGGAGCGCGGGGCTGGCAGTCCCCAGCGCTCAGCCCCAGCTCCGCTGCTAAATGAGCTGCGTGATGTGCGGGAAGTGGCTCGCCCGCCGGGAGGGGGACTAAGAGCAGAGACTCGGGGTCCTGACCCCCTGAGTCCACCCAGACTCCTTCCCCTGCCAGCAGTGGGATCCTAAGTAAATGATTTAACCGACCCACACCACAATCCCCTCACTTGCAGAAGCAGCACGATGGTACCTACTTAGCTGGGTGGCCGGAAGCACCGAGCCGAGCGCACGCGAGGTAGGCATTAGTGTTAGTGGCTCTTATTATCCCAATCCTAGTCACCCGACTCGATGAGCTCTCTCCAAAGATCCACGGGAAATATTTTCCAAAGCTGAGTAACACATGGAATTTGCCCCCAGATACTCAG
>NW_023240346.1:0-1272 GCF_002007445.2 Ailuropoda melanoleuca
CCTGAGCCGAAGGCAGACGCCTAACCGCTGTGCCACCCAGGCGCCCCTTGACATTGGTTTCTGAAATCCAATTCACTTTAAAGACACTTTTCTATCTTACTTGACCACTGTACTGTATTTAAGAGTGGACAATGCTCAGCTCTTCATTCCGGCCACACTGACCAACTTGCTGTGTTCTCTCCTACTTCTTTCCATGGAGTAGGTGTTATTCCAATGAGGGCTTTTGTTTCCTTCCCTGACCCTTCACTCCGTTCTTTGTCTAGTCCGTGGTAACTGTTCATTCTAATAAATAGGTCTTTACATAAAATATCCAATGTTGGAAATAAAAATATATTACTAAGATTGGTAATATATGGTAACAGACAATTGTAAAATATCAGAAGTTTAGCAAACAACAACTTTATTTCAGATCCATTCTTGGTCCAAGGTGGGTGTTCTCAGTTGGGCAACTCTCTTGCATTGCTTTCCTTCAGGTGGGGATTCGGGGATTCTGGCTTCTTCCATTTTCTTGATGCTACTATCTTCAGCATACAGGCTCCAAGGGTATTGTGGGAAGGAAAACAAGTATAGCAAAAACACAACTACGGATTATCTCAATCAGTGTGGAAATGACACACATCACTTCTGTTCACCCTACATCAGCCGGACTAGCCACGTGGCCTCCCTTAGGCACAAGGCAGCCCGGAGGCAACACCATGTCTAGAAGGAGAGCGTGGATCATCAGTGTTAGCCAGCCACAATTTATTACATTTTTCAACTTTTATATGACTTCGACAATTCTCCGTAATGATTACATTTACTCTCCCAAAGGGTAATTAAGCGCTCTTTTGTGTCTCACCAATGATCGCCATTAACATTCACTGTTATTTGAGATGCTGATGCATTTAATGTTATAATGAGGTCCCAGGGAATGTAACAGATTGTCTACGGAGAGGCCTTGTCTGTATCTTCTCTCAAGTAAAACAGCTTTCTAGTGTCTCTCTGCCTCATTGATTCACCCTCTCTTTTCAAATCTCATCTGGAAACGTGCCCTTTTCCCTGGACCATGCCTCTTGATTTATTTCTTCCCCCACTCTTTATTATTTAACTTTGTATAGTTTAATTAAATTAGGTTACGATATTGAGTACTGAAGATGTTATTCAAAGGAAAGCTGTTACACAATATTTAGCATTTTTATTTCACTCGATGTTTTCAAAGCTCTTTACAATATTAATTAGCAAATTGTCACAATATTCCAGGGAGCTAAATTGATTATATCTTTTTTTTTTTTT
>NW_023240347.1:0-3099 GCF_002007445.2 Ailuropoda melanoleuca
GTCAACAGTGGGCATACCAGAGCTAGGACATTCCTGCCCCATGTGGAATTCTTCTAATGGGCAATCTTTGCTCTGGAGCCTCCCATGAACCTGAAATGAGGTTTTCTCGGAGCTGTACTGCAGTCTGAGGCTACTCCACCCACTTGCCCTCCTTTCCCCTCTTTTTTCACAAGAGCCACATGACAGAGGGAAAAAGATGGTGGAGGAGTAGGGGACCCTATTTCAACTGGTCCCCTGAATTGAGTTGGAAATCTACCAGACCATTCTGAACACCCATGAAATCAGCCTGAGATGTAAGAAGATATATCTGGATCTCTACAAACAGAATATCTCTAGTGGTTGGTTTTGAGGTATGAAGCAGGAAGCCGCGATTCTTCGGGCAGATATCGGCAGATAAACAGAAGGGGAAGGGAGACTCCATGAACTTGTGCTGGGAAGGCAAAAATCTTCTGCCCCAGGGACCAGGCACAGATTTGTACACGAGGAGCGATGGGGAAAGGACTTTAAGGCAGCCCCCCAAACTAAAACTGGGAGCTACAGATGCATGCATGAAAACCAGGGGCGGCTTGCAGTTTTAGAAGCCCAAAGGGTAGAGACAAGCCTGCCCCTGGGAGCAAGGGCTGGGAGTGCTGCTGTGGGGCACACAACCCAGGAGACTGTGGTTTTTAGCAGCACATACAGAAAGGGAGATAGTGTGGCCTGGAGAGCTTAGTGAAGAGCAGACTGTGATCTCTCTGTTTTGAGACAGAGGTTTGGATGTGGTCACTTCTGTTCTGACTCTTGGGAGAGAAACGGAAAGCTGCCAGTGAAAGAAACCAGAGAAAGCCACCAGAGAACAAAAGTGCCCCAAAACTGGTTTTCACTGAGCCCATTCCCACACCCCCACCCCCCCACACAGTGGCAGGGCAACTCTGCCCAAACAGGGTTGCCTGAGTGACAGCATGGCAGACCCCTCCCCCAAAAGACAGGCTGGAAGAACAAGAGGCTGACAACCCTAAGGTTCCTATAAAACAGGTGCATCTTGCTTGGGTTGTGGCTAATATTTTGGACTCTGTACATTCCTTCAACCACCCCTCAACAGAATGACTAAGAGGAGGAACCCCCAATGAAGAAAAGAAGCAGAGACTGTGGCCTTGGCCACAGAACTAATGGATGTGGATATAACCAAGGTGTCAGAAATAGACTCCAGAATGACAATTATGAAGGCAATATCCAGGCTTGAGAAAAATATTAATGACAATATAGAATCTCTAAGGGCAGAAATGAGATCTAATCAGGCCGAACTTAAAAATGCTAAGAGTGAAATGCAGTCTAAACTCTGACTGCCAGGGTAAATGAGGCAGAAGAATAAATTAGTGAGCTAGAGGATAAGATGATAGTAAAGAAGGAAACCGAGCCGGCATAGGGAAAAACAGATTAAAACCCAAGGGATCAAACTGAGAGAGATCACTGACTCAATGAAACATTCCAATAAGAATTATTGGGATCCCTGCAGGGGTGGAGAGAGAGAGTTCTAGAAGATATATTTGAGCAAATGGTGGCTGAGAAGCATTCATGTCCAAGAGGCAGAGAAGACCCCTCCCAAGCTCAATGAGAACAGACTGATGCCACGACATATAACAGCACAATTTGCAAATCTTAGATCCAAGGAAAACAATCTTGAAAGTGGTGAGGCAGAAGAGATTTCTTATGTACAGAGGGAGGAACATCAGAATAACGTCCTGTCCGTGGAGACCTGGCAAGCCAGAAAGGCTGGCAAGACATATTCAGAGTACTAAATGAGAATAACATGCAGCCAAGGATACTTTACCAGCAAGGCTGTCATTCAGAATGGATGGAGAGACAAGGAGCTTCCAAGACCAGCAGAAACTGAAAGAATATGTGACCATCAAGCCAGCCCTACAAGAAATATTAAGGGGGATTCTATAAGAGGAGAAAGACCCCAAGAGAGATACAGAACAGAAATTTACTGAGACAGGGGCGCCTGGGTGTCTCAGTCATTAAGCGTCTGCCTTCGGCTCAGGGCATGATCCCAAGGTCCTGGGGTCAAGCCCCACATCGGGCTCCATGCTGCACTGGGAGCCTGCTTCTTCCTCTCCCACTCCCCCTACTTGTGTTCCCTCTCTCGCTGGCTGTCTCTCTGTCAAATAAATAAATAAAATCTTAAAAAAAAAGAAATTTGCAGAGACAATCTATAGAAACAAGGACTTTACAAGCAACAAGATGACAATAAAATCATATCTTTCAATAATCACTCTCAACATGAACAGCCTAAAGGCTCGCATGAAATGTCACAAGGTTGCAGATTGGATAAAAATACATGACCCATCATATGCTGCCTATAAGAGACTCATTGTGAACCTAAAGAGACCTCCAGGTTGAAACTGAGGGGATGGAGAACAATTTTGCCTGTCAACGGACCTTAAAAGAAAGCTGGAGTAGCAATTCTCAAATCAGACTAATTAGATTTTAAGCTAAAGACTGTAGTAAGAGATACAGAAGGACACTATATCATTCTTAAAGCATCTATCTAACAAGAGGATCTAACAATTGTATATATCTATGCCCCCAACATGGGAGGAGCCAACTACATACGCCAACTGTTAGCCAAAATAAAGAGACATATTGATAATAATACGTCAATAGTAGGAGACCTCAACACTTCACTCTCAGCAATAGACAGATCATCTAAGCAGAAAAAAAAAAACAAAGAAACAAGTGCTTTGAAAGACGTGCTGGATCAGATGGACCTCATAGATATATCCAGAACTTTCCACCCTAAAACAACAGAATATGCATTCTTCTCAAATGCACATGGTACTTTCTCCAGAACAGACCAGATACTGGGTCACAAATCAGGTCCAACTGATACAAAAAAAAACTGAGATTATTCCCTGCATATTCTCAGACCACAATGCTTTGAAACTGCAACTCAAACACAAGAAAAAATTTGGAAGAAATTCAAACACTTGAAAGCTAAAGACCATCTTGCTTAAGAATGTTTGGGTCAACCAGGATATCAAAGACGAACTTAAACAATTCATGGAAACCAATGAGAATGAAAGCACATTGGTCCAAAATCCATGGGATACTGCAAAG
>NW_023240348.1:0-1272 GCF_002007445.2 Ailuropoda melanoleuca
AAAAAAACATTCACCATGATATGACAAGCAGAATTCTAAATATGTTCCTCCAAGATTCCCATTCCCTGATTATTCCATCACACAAGTATATAGGTACTGCTGTGAAGGTACTTCCCAGATGGAATTGAGATTATTCATCAGCTGACTCTAAAGTAGGGAGATTATTCTGGATAATCACTGGGCCCAGTGTAATCACATGAGTCCTTAAGCAAAAGAGGAAAGTGGAAGAGTCCATCAGATGCATGTGAATAAAAAGATGAGGTCAAAGGAATGAGGCAGAAGGGGAGGGCAGAGAAGGCTGTGAGAAAAACTTGACCTATCATTTCTGGCTTTGAAGAGGATCATGAGCCAGGGCATGTAAGTGGAGTCTACAAGATGAGAATGACTAAAGGGAACAGCCAGCAAGGAAACAAAGATCCCAATCCTACAATCACATGAAACTGAATTCTGCAACGGCTTAAATCATCCTGGAAAGATATTCGCCTACAGCTGTGGAAAAAAAGGGAGAAAGGAAAGAACAGAAGGGGGGCAGGAAGGAGGGAGGAAGACCGCTTGCTGATCCCTTGCTTTCAGCCTTGTGAGAATATTAGCAGAGATCCATGCTATGCTCATACTCCTGACCAATGAAAATTGTGAGCTAATATATGGGTAGGTTCATGATAATTTGTTAGAGCATCAATAAAATCAAATACATGAGGCTTCTGCAGAAGAAAAATGATTCAGAAAAATGAAATAATTCTTTTCATAATCTTTGTGAACCATAGCACCTCAGACATAAGGAAAACTAGTGATAGATAATGCGAATCAGAAACATTTGATGTGAGAAAGTCAAGAAATTGAGAAAGCATTATGCAAACACTCTGCATTTACAGGGTCCACTCTGTAATTTCATTGGTCTTTATTTGAGACCTATATGAGTCACAAACCTACCTACAAGCATTTTCTAAAGAGAACACGCTAGAGAGTACAAAGAACTCAAGACTTGGATTTGTAATCTCTCATAAAATGTAATCCAGGTTGTATATAACCTAGGCAATAAACATGTGACTTTGGGCATTATATTGCCTCTGAATTTCAATTTCCACATCTTTAATATGGGTGTAAGTAAGAGCTATGTTGGTTTAAGTGAGATAATGTAAATGAAATTTTTCAAAAATGAAAAATACAAAAACAGTCATCAGGTTTCAGTACATTACTTGGTGATTTTCAGAAACTGACCTAAATAGTTGCTGGCAGTCAGATTAGTGCAGACTGTTAATATTCTAAAACTGA
>NW_023240349.1:0-1272 GCF_002007445.2 Ailuropoda melanoleuca
AAAAAATTCTTAGATAACTGATGAGCAAACACTCTAAAGTTAAGAGAGAAATGTTAGTGGATTATGTGACAATAGTTTTACAAAGGTATTGTCACTGCTTTGAAAACCTTAAAGATGCTTTACCAAGTGAAATGGTTAATATAAGTGAACACACATTCTGAAGTGCATTGTGGCCTGGCAACATTCTCTTCTGTGAACACAGAATTTCTGGGCCTCAGAATGGCATTCAGAATGCCGTTGACAAATGATAATTAATTTAATTGTGAACAGCTGTTTCCTGGGCCTGTGCCTTTTCAAGTGAGGGGGCCGAACATAATAACACAGTCACCCAGCTAGGTTCGGGGAGGGTAGGAGTTCAGAGACATGAGAGGTTCATCTTCTGAAAAATCGGAAATGTGATAAATTTCACTTCCTGTTTCTTCATTTTAGAAGGAACCACTTGTCTTTATTTCTTACATTTTATTACTGATTCTCACTGGGAACATTAGCAAAGGATCCATCCAGAATTTAGCTGTTTTGTTTTTTTTTATGTTCAGTTAGCCACTGTATATTGTGGATGTAGTGTTCAATGGCTCATTAGTTGGTATAACACCCAGTGCTCATCACAAACTTTTTTTTAATAAGGAAAAGAGACACTCCTAAACCATTCTCAAAAAGTAAAATGAGTCAACAGATAAGTATTAATAATGTCTTGTTGTGGCATTATGTCTAGATTTGTGTTAAGTTCTGGGCTTTAATTTTTTTTCTCATGAAGTAGATTGTCTTAGAATTTCAAGATTAATGATCTCTGACAACTGTAAAAAAATATAATTACTGGGAAATGTAAAATTAAAGATAACAGAAGCTGTTGAGGCTAGTGTGGTTCTGGAATCAATACGAAGTGTTAGTTATTAGGTCTCAACATATCTTCTGTCGATTCTAATCAAACTCAGCCAATTAATCACTTTACCTGGTAACTGTCAAGCGTGTACTGCTGACAGCAGCCCCTCTAAAGCCTGAAGTTTAGCGTATGCAGAATTCCTTTTTTAATGTTTGTTGTTGCCTCCATTTTGTTTTCATACATATTCTGAACTGTTTTTGCAAATTGCTTCACTTTTATCTAATCATCCACAATCAGCTATTTTCCATTACCACAAAGAAAATACTGCTGAAGAGATTTGAGTTTCAGGGGGAAAAAAAAAGTATTGCTTGACTTACAGCCTTTATTTTTTTTTTAAGATTTTATTTATTTATTTGATAGAGATAGAGACAGCCAGCGAGAGAGGGAACACA
>NW_023240350.1:0-1272 GCF_002007445.2 Ailuropoda melanoleuca
TTTCCTAGGATTTGGGTTATATGACCATCATTTGGAGGAAATGAATCCTTCATTAATTTCCAAGGAGATAAATAAACACAGATATTCAAAGTGCTTTCAAAAAATTATATGCTATTCTTTTTTTAATAATACCACAGCTGAAGTATTTATTGACTGTGAGCACATAAATACAAGACCAGAACAAATGAAAACATTTTTGCAAATTTGGAAGTCAAATTTGCAAATACTTGAATAGACAATATATATAAAATATCATATAATTTTAATTGTATGAGAGATAGTTCTAAATAGGGATGAATAGGAAAAGAAAAAAAATGCTCTTTTAGTTAAAATCTTCAGCCAAGAAATCAGATAAAGGAATGTATTTTTTCTTTCTTCTTTTTTCTTTTCTACTTTTCTCTCTTCCTATTTCTCTCTTGCTCACTTTATTTCTTTTTTAAAATATTTTTTTAAATTTGAGAATAGTTGACATACAATGTTGCATTAGTTTCTGGCGTCCAACTTAGTGATTTGACAAGTTTATGCATTATGCTGTGTTCACCATAAGTATAGGTACATTGCTATTACAATATCATTGCCTGTCTTCCTTACGCTCTGCTTTTATTCCTGTGACTTGCTCATTCCTTAACTGGAGGCCTGTATCTCCCGCTCCCCTTCCATTTTTGCCCAGCCCCTCCACCTCACTGCACTCTGGCCACTATCAGTTCTCTGTATTTACAGTTCTGATTCTGCTTTTGGTTTATTCATTTTTTAGATTCCATTTATGAGTGGAATCATCATATTTGTCTTTTTCAGTCTGACTTATTTCTCTTAGTATAGGATCCTCTGGGTCTATCCATGTTGTATTAAATGGCACAATCCCATCCTTTTTATGGTGGTGTAATATTCCATTGTGTTTCTATACCACATTTTCCTTATCCGTTTGTCTATTGATGGACACATAGGTTGCTTCCATGTCTTGGCTATTGTAAATAATGCAATAAATATAAGGGTGCATATATCTTTTTGAGTTAGTGGTTTCATTTTCCCTGAGTAAATACCTGTTAGTGGAATTATTGTATAATATGATATTTCTATTATTAATTTTTTGAGGAAACTCCATACTGTTTTCAAGAGTGGCTATACAAGGTTGCATTCCCCCCTACAGTACACAAGGGCTCCTTTTTCTCCACATCCTCACCAACACATGTTGTTTCTTGTCTTCTTTTTTTTTTAAGATTTATTTATTTATTTATTCGACAGAGATAGAGACAGCCAGCGAGAGAGGGAACA
>NW_023240351.1:0-609 GCF_002007445.2 Ailuropoda melanoleuca
TTGTGATGCCCCCAGCTTTGTTTTTCCTTTTCAACAGTTCCTTGGAGATTCAGGACCTTTTCTGGTTCCATACAAATTTCAGGACTATTTGTTCCAGTTCTTTGAAAAATATCCTCGGTATTTTGATCGGGATAGCATTGAAAATGTAGATNGAAAGTGTAGATTGCTCTGGGTAGTATGGACATTTTAACTATGTTAATTCTTCCAATCCATGAGCATGGAATATTTTTCCATCTTTTTATGTCTTCCTCAATATCTTTCAAAAGTGATCTATAGTTTCTAGGATATAGGTCCTTTACGTCTCTGGTTAAGTTAATTCCAAGGTAACGCATGGTTTTTGGTGTTATTGTAAATGGGATGGATTCCCTAATTTCTCTTTCTTCAGTCTCGTTATTCGTGTATAGAAATGCAACTGATTTCTGGGCATTGATTTTGTATCCTGCCACCTTACTGAATTGTTCTATAACTTCTAATAGTTTGGGAGTGGATTCCGTTGGGTTTTCCATATAGAGTATCATGTAATCTGCGAAGAGAGACATTTGACTTCTTCTTTGCCAATTTGGATACCTTTTATCCATTTTTGTTGTCTGATTGCTGTTGCAAGGACTT
>NW_023240352.1:0-1273 GCF_002007445.2 Ailuropoda melanoleuca
CACTGTCATGAATATCCTTTTTTTTTTTTTTTTAATGCTGCTGCTGCTATACTGAATCCTTTTCCTGCAGTAAACTATAGCTTTGAAGCACGGTCATTTGGGGTCCTCTGAGGTTTCTTAGCAATCAAACCCTACCTAAGCTCCACCATTAGTAAAAAGGTGTAGTCCACTTACAAAAAAAAAAAAAATGTATAGAAGTAACTCACTATTTCTATTTATTTCACTTTTTAAAATATGTCCTAGATGTGATAATGTGAAAGTAAACTAAGGGCAAATTTTAACACTAAGAAGCTATCAAAATTTATCTTAATGTTAGTATTTCCAGAAATCAAAACTCCAATAACATCTACTAAGAGGTTCATTCCATGATGATCATAAATAAACTTCTTCACATTAAAGGCTGCCGATGATAATTATACCTGTGAGTTCACTGTAATGGTACATTTCCATGGGCAAACAGAATAATCCTTTTGGGTAGATATTCCTTTATTTCCTCAATAAATCTGTACCTTATATTATCTAGTCAATTAACTTTATCTCCTACTTTCACTTTAAATCATTATCATTATCTTATCTTCATTATCTTCATTCATCAACAAAAACTATCCTGGAAACTTGTAGCAGAATGTTTATTCATGCTTACTCAGCTACTTTCAGACTATATATTTTAAATCAAAACTCATTTTTTGAGGAGCATGCTTAAAAAAGCACTACTTCTTAGTGTTGTTATTGTTATGCTGGGACTGTTATGTGTGTGTTTCAGAATAAAGCAAATGAAGAATTAAGTCAGGGAACTGGGATTTCCAACGGCCAGAGAGAGAATATATGGCTTTAACACCGATGAAGTTAAGTAAAATCACGTAGTCCTAAAGTTGAATTAAATGTATCAGTGTGCACTTAGCTGTATTTTAGCTTAAAAAAAACCCCACATATTTCCTAGGTTGCTCCACTGAAAAAGCCTATAAACAATGTCAAATCTAGCAGTAATGAGTATTCCTAGAATCCAGAGAGTAATCGCTAAATATTACTTAGCAGTAAAGGGAACCAGGACTCTTAGAAGAAATGGTCATTCAATGTATAAGATAAGTCTGGAATATCTTGATATAACAGAATGCAAATAATCTATTAGAGGCTATTGAACATATATCCAAAGCAGTTAGGAGGAAATTTCAATATCTTCCCACTGGCTAAATACAAGACAATTTGAGTTTCAGTAAGAATAAGTGCAATGGATTAAAAATATATCAGATGCCTTTATAGAAATTTAAAAAAA
>NW_023240353.1:0-1273 GCF_002007445.2 Ailuropoda melanoleuca
AAAAAAAAAAAACTTAAAATAATGAATTTCTGATTTAAATGTAAAGGAACTATTTAAAAACATAAATCTAGGGGCGCCTAGGTGGCTTAGTTGGTGAAGGATCTGCCTTCTGCTCAGGTTATGATCTCAGAGTCCTGGGATGGAGCCCCACATTGGGCTCCCTGCTCAGCGGGGAGCCTGCTTCTCCCTCTGCCACTCCCTCTGCTTGTGCTCTCTCTCTCAAATAAATACATAAAATTAAAAAAAGAAAGAAAGAAATGATAGGCCTAAATCATTAAAAGAAATGTTAATTTGCAGATCTCCTTCTCTATGTAGACACTCCAAGGTAATCAACTGAAAGTGTTAGCCAACAAGGGAATTCGTTTCCAAAATAAACATAAAAATTAGCTTCCCAAGCTTTCATAATTAGAAAATTTAGTGGGACAAACCCCTCAAACGTAGCAACAAGAACTTTACAGTCCTTAGGAATGAATCTATCAAGAATTATATAAGGTCTATATGAAGAACACTAAATTTTACTAAAGCACATAAAAATGTCTAGATAAATGAGAGATGTTTCTGGATGGAAAGATCCCGTGTTTTAGAGATCCAGTTCTCTCAAAATTAATATGTTAAGCACGTTCCTATCAGAATCCAAATAGGATTTGTACAAATTTGACAAAGTTTCTTTCCTATGTATGTAGAAGAGAAAACAGGAAAAGTCAAGACAATTTCCTGTGGAAAATGATGGAGGTGGTGGTGGATGACCATGTCCTCCTAAATAGCAAAATATCTATAAAACTATGAGAATTAAGCAGTGCAGTATTGTAGCAAAAATAGACAACATTCACCAGTGGAACAAAATATAACCAAGTATAAATGGAAACCAAGTTAATGAAAAACAATCCCAAATCAATGATAAAAGAATAGACTTTAATAAATTTTGTGACAAGTGAATATCCACTTACAAAAAGAATTATATTCCTTCTTGTTATGATATGCAGAAATAAGTTCCAGATGAAAAAAGGTCTAATTCTTTTTTTTTTTTTAAGATTTTATTTTATTCATTTGACAGAGAATGAGCACAAGCAGGGGGAGCGGCAGAGAGAGAGGGAGAAGCAGGCTCCCCGCTGAGCAGGGAGCCCAATGCAGGGCTCAATCTCAGGACCCTGGGATCATGACCTGAGCTGAAAGCAGAGGCTTTCTTTTCTTTTTTTTTTTTTAAAGATTTTATTTAGGGGCGCCTGGGTGGCACAGCGGTTAAGCAACTGCCTTCGGCTCAGGGCGTGATCCC
>NW_023240354.1:0-1273 GCF_002007445.2 Ailuropoda melanoleuca
AATGGAGGTCACAGTGATGCAGCTGCCAGCGGAGGGTCGCCAGGGGTCGCCACGGATCGCCACGGAACCTGGAAGAGGCAAGGAAGTGTGTCCGCACAGCTTTCGGAGAGAACAGGGTCTGTGGACACCTTGATTTCAGATGCGGGCCTCCAGATGGGAGAATGGAGAGACCACACACGGGGATGACGATATCTACCCAGAAAAATCACTGTGGCAGACGATGGCGGGGTCCCAAAATGCAATCGCAGAAGGTTCCTTACTGTAGATTGCATTTCTGTAACGTGCCCGAAGAGACACGATCCTAGCGATGGAGGGCAGCTCGGTGGTCGCCCGGGGTTCGGGAGGTTGGGAGGGAAGGAGGTGGGGTGTCTGCACGAGGACAATGATGGGAATATCCTATATTCAACTCTATCAGCGTCACTATTCTGGTTGTGACGTTGCGCTGTGGGCTCCTAACATGTCACCACTGGGGGAAATTGGCAAAGAGTACATGGGATTTCTCTGCATTATTCTTCCAACCACATGTGAATCCACGACCATCTCAAAATAAAAAGCTTAAGAAAACAAATCGCTTTGAGGAGGAGAGCAAACAGGAGACGCACAAGGCTCAGGACAGTGCCGAGAGTGTGGCGGGGGTGATGTAGCCTGAAGAGCCCGGGGCCAGCCGGACCCTCTCTCACCCCGCGGGGCCATCCGGCGTCGGCTCACGCTGCACCCCAAGGACTCGGGTTCTCTCCATCTCTCGACCCTGCCCTGCTCAGCACGGAGGCTCGGCGCAGGCGAGATGTCCTCAGCTCCCAAGGCTTCTCGGCCACTCCAGCTCTAGAGATTGTGTGCAGGCCGGCCTCCACCCGCTGGCATCTCTCGCAGAGCAAAGAACCTATTCCCGGAAGCCTCCCTCACAGCCCAGAGGCCAGGATTGCATCACTTACAAAATCATCCGGCAAATGGAATGAGCTGTCCTGCTTAGGTCCAATCAGTCTGGGTTAACCTCCAGACCCGGGGTGAGAGCCAACCTTCCCGACTTGAGGGCAGGGTCCCATCTATGCCGATCGGAGAGGCGGAGGTGGTGGTTCTCCGGTGGTTTCCCGGCACTGTCTTTCTCCTGCCTGGCCCAGCGCTCCCACAGCCAGCCAGCAGGCCCCCTGCCTGTGCTGTGTGGGCCGGCAGATCTGATCCGGTTCCCACCCCCGTGCACTGCAGGTGCCCCGTGCGTAGAAGCAATACATATTCATGGAAATGAGTTAAGTAGCCCTTGATACATTCATTCTGC
>NW_023240355.1:0-1273 GCF_002007445.2 Ailuropoda melanoleuca
ATCAAGGGTGGGATGACTTCTGCTTCTCATTATTTTATTATTTTACTTTGGGCTTTTTATATATAAGATGTATTAGTGTTGTAATATCTTTTATAATTTGATTTTGAAATCCAACAATCTATATCATGATTTTTAAAAAGATGAGATGGACATGATTTCCACAGGCGATTAAATCTTTAAAGGCAGAGAACACAGAAGGAGGTATTCTAGTCACAGCAAATTCTAGGAAGTTGTTACATAAAATAGTTTTCCAAAGCACTGTTAGTAAATACATTGGTGTTAAGCAGATACAATAAAGGTCATTAGCTTGATCGATCAGTTAGAAGCCTACAGACTGAATAGGAATCCTTTCCTTATAGGAAAGGTTCCAGTTCCAGTGATGGAGTTTATCAAGTCCCTAGTGGAACAATGGTGCCATCCCTTCTGTTCAAGAATTTATGACACTGTTTCAGTCTTAAAGAGGGATGAACATCCTTAGAAAATACCAGTTGATAGTTTGGAGAAGGTTCTGATTATAGACCCAGTCCTACAAAAGAAGTGAATACATAGTGGAGAGACCTGTCACTCTAAAGGAACTAGGGTCACATCTAAGGGCATCATGCCTTTTGTCATGAATTAGATTTGGAATAATACTGCCATGTTTTCCACTATCAATGGGACAAGTGATTCCAAGTTTTCCAAGTGGAATTAAAGTGATAGGTTAGGCTTGCTCCATTACAAGTAATAAAGAATTCAAAACAAATCACCTTAAAAAAGAGATAAAAACAAAGACAAAAGGTAGAATTTATCAGGGTAACTGAAAAAAGGAGGACAATGAAGGCTTTCAAGGTTCAGTTTCAATCTATGTGTTGGCTCTATGCCAGGCATCTTTTCTGTTTGCTCTGTTTTCTGCAAGCTTTTTACTTCTGGTGACAAGATAGACACAAAATGATCCAGAAATATACCCTATCTTTTTAGCATCCCTTAGCAGAAAGGATAATTTTCTTTCTGTAACCGTTCTCTTAAGTCTAACATTTGAGTCTCATTGCATTGTGTTGAGTAACATTTCCTTCCAGAAAAATCACTGTTATCAAAGGGGTGCAAAATTCTTGTGTCAATGTTGGGGTCACATTATCTCAAATGGATACCCTGTGGAATCTACTGCATCCAAACTCTGTGGACGAAGGACATGCAGGAATGGTGAGTGCTGGAGGAAAATCAGCACTCTGCATCCTTAAGGGCAAATGAAACTGGGTTAGCACTCATTTTACAAATATGCTTCCTCCCTCAGAGA
>NW_023240356.1:0-1273 GCF_002007445.2 Ailuropoda melanoleuca
ATATTAATGTAATGTGTAATATACAAATACTGGAATGTGTAACGTGTTAACGCAATGTGGAAAGCGTAATAATAGATAACGTGCATTGGCGTGATGTGCAATGTGGTTCTTAACGGGGTGGCAATGTCTGCAGGTTGTAGTCAGAATGACTGACGACACGGCACATCCCAGATGACCTGTCCTGGCCCAGGTCTTTTCTCAAAGGCTGGGTGGGGACAAAGTCACAGCTACAAAGTCTCAGGGAAAGATCTGGACTTTCCAACGCCAAGGGAAAGTCCACAGGAACTGAAATGGGAGCCGGTCACACACATGCATACACACCCATGCACACATACAGGCACACAGACACCACTGTATTTTCAAGAGACAATAACTTGTCACGTACTTTGCTCTCTTTGATGAAAAGTATTTTCCAAGGCTTTCCAAATAATCAATGCTTTAAAAGCCCTTTCAAAAGACTAGACGTACTAGTTGTCTTCTAAAGCAGAGGGAGGACATAGACTCATAGTTTAGAGATTGGTAGAGAGACAGGTGGACAGATAACAGAGAGATTCTCTATTTATGGGTCTGTGATGTGTGTGTGTGTCCTGTGATTTGTCTTTATTAGATTTCCCAACACCAGCATTACTGACATTTCGGGGCAGGTGACTCTTTGCTGTGAGGGCATCCTGTGCACTGTAGGGAAGGTACCAGCATTTCTGACCTCCACCCCCTAGATGCCACGAGTGCCCCTCCAGCTGTGCCAGACACAAAAGTCTCCAGAAAGTGCCAATGTCCCCTGTCAAATACAAAATCGTGACCAGTTGAGAAGCCCCCTCTGCATTCTCAGGGAGAGCAGAGCAACAATACGTTTAAGAGCACAGATTCCAGAGCTCCCTGACTTTCTGGTTCCAGCTGGACTCCCTCTGGGACTGGCCACCTTGGGCAAATTCACCATTCTGTCTTTGATGTCCGCATCGGTAAAATGGGGCTGATGATGGCACCTCCCGCACCATGTCCTTGCTCTCTGTGCTCGGTGAGTTAAAGTGTATAAAGCATGGGCTACAGATCCCGGCACAGAGTAAGAACTAGCTCTAGTTATTCTAAATCTCCAGAGAAACAGAATGGAGAGGAAAGCTGAGTGTGCTCTGCATCCACAAACAACCAAGAATAAGGAACATGGGAACAAGAAGGTCCGGACATGCACTTTGATTCCTAGCCAGAAACCCCTTGTGCCTGCAATCTGAGGGAGTTCATGTGAAATGACGTCTTCCTTAAATTAGAACAGGATTCA
>NW_023240357.1:0-1273 GCF_002007445.2 Ailuropoda melanoleuca
AAGGCTAGTACGTTTGTAGGTTTTCACCAGCATCTTCTCATTTCCCCAAACCCCAGCCAGCAGGAAATATCAACCTACTCTCTGTTTCTATGAGTTCAGATTTTTGTATTTAACATACAAGTCAGATCATAAAGTATTTGACTTTTTCTGTCTGTCCCTGTTTCGGTTAGCATAAAGCCCTTGCAGTACATACGTTTTAGCAAAGGAAAAGATGTCTTCATTTTTTAGTGCTGAATTCCATTGTATTGTTATGCCATCATCATTAATTCATCTGTTGATGGATACTGGGCTATTTCCATGTCTTTGTTATTGTGAATAAAGCTGCAATGAAAGTAAGGGCACAGATATGTGAGATATTCACAAATATGTGGGAATTAAACCATGTCTGCCATGAACAGCTGATGCATGAAAGAACAAACCAAAAAGGAAATTTAAAAATCTTGAGCCAAAGGAAAATGGAAACACAGCCTATCAAAACATATGGGATGTTGTAAAAACAGCTCTTAGAGGGAAGTTTATAACAATGAATGTCAACATTAAGAAAAATTTTAAAAACCTTAAGTAAATAACTTAATTTTATGATTTAAAGACCTAGAGAAACAAGAACAAATTAAGTCCCAAGAAGCAGAGGAAAAGAAATACCAAATATTAGAGCATACAAAAATTATACATAGACCAGAAAGCCAATAGAAAACATTAACAAAGCTAAGAGTCAATAATTTGAAAAGCTAAGCAAAATTGACAAACCTTAGTTAGGCCAAAAAGGGGGGGGGCACTGCAGAAGATGGAAATAAATAAAATCATCAGCAAAAGATGATACCTTACAACCAATACAATAGAAATACAAAGAATCATAGGAGACCACTATGAACAATTTCACTCCAACATATTGGACAACCTAGAAGAAATGGAAAAAACCTAGAAAGGGGACGCCTATGTGGCTCAGTGTGTTAACCATCTGCCTTTGCCTCGGATCATGATCCCAGGGTCCTGTGATCAAGCTCCAATTCTCACTCCCTCCTCAGTGGGGAGCCTGGTTTCTTCTCCCTTGCAGCTCTTTCCCTCTGCCACTCATGCTGTCGTGCTGTCTCTCTGCTCTCTCTCTCTCAAATAAATAAATAAAATCTTTAAAAATACACCCCAAATGTGAGAACACAGCCAAGATTAGCAGAGTACTTCCAACTGACCCATAGTTGACAGCAACCTCATGAGGAGACCAGCTGAGACAAGAAGAATTCTCCATCATAGACTCCAATGTATTAAAAAAAAAAAA
>NW_023240358.1:0-760 GCF_002007445.2 Ailuropoda melanoleuca
AGTAAAAGGGAAAAAATGAGTAAAAGGAAAGAAAACCACAGACCCCCATTAGATGTATACATATAGAATGTTGATGTTCATATTGTCCATGAAGAGTGAGCCTTTGCAGACCATCTAGAGAGAACAGAGAATTGAGTCCCAACCCCTCGTCTTTTCTTTTAGCATCAAGTGGAGCTGAGGAAGAGGAGCAGGAGTAAGAAGAAAAGCGAAGCTTTGAAAGGTAAGCTTATGTCATTTAGCCCTGTGTGCCCCAAGTTATCTTCCTTCTCTCTNTCCCCTAAGGGTCCAGCTCCATGGTCTCTGAGGATGCTAGGGGCAGAGACCTACCCTCAGGAAACAAAGCCCTTGGAGGGGCTCCTGGGAAGGAGATCAGATACTGTATTCTTCCCAGATTCTATGCTTGGAAAGAAGCTGATAGGGGCTGAAATGGGTATTGGCTGGCAAGGATGTGTGGGCTGCAGTGGACCAGTAATGCCTGGATTAAGAGGTGGAACCTCCAGGTCCAACTGTAGATAAGTGGTTTAACTTTGCTCAGATTTCTTTGTGACCCCTATCCTTTCTCTCCAACTAGGCAGTTGTGAGGGCTCCAGGGGGTGATGGATGGGAGAGTGCTTTGTTATAGGCCATTATAGGCCTTCCCATCACTGTGAGTAATCATACGGCTTTGAGCACTGATGCTTGGGCTCCAGAGTCTAATCACCCAACAGTCTCCCCCTAAAGGGACATTGCACTCAGCCTTCTGTAAGACCCTCAAGCCCTT